>NC_092281.1:37107209-37169709 GCF_036320965.1 Panulirus ornatus
ACACACAGGCGACCCCAGGACGCACATCCAGGCTGCACATCCAGGCGAGCCCAGGTCGCACAGGTGCAGATACATGCTATAAGCAGAATCGTTTGAGGTATTTTAGGCCAAGATGCAGAGAAACTTTAGAGATCATATTTTGAGGTACCAAACCTGTAACACACACAAGGGAAGTCCCACTACCACGCAGACTGTGTTGGAATATCCTTTACCTTCATACCCATGGGAAAGGGTTCATATGGACATATTAGGAGGTTTTCCTAGGTCCATGGCAGGCTACACATACGTAATTACTGATGCCTTCACGAAATATTGTGAATTAGTTCCAGTTCAAAATAAAGACGCAGCCACGGTCGCTAAGGCGTTTATAAAACATATCTTAGACAGACATAATGCGCCGAAGATTTTAGTCACAGATAATGGTGGGGAATTTAATAACTCATTATTAGAAGAATTCTGTAAATTGTATAACATAAGTAAATGTAATATAATGGCACATCACCCAGCCTCGAATGGCCTGGTAGAAAGGTTGAACCGTAAGATCCTCCAGTGTCTTCCCACCAACATTAATTTTGATCATGATGAATGGGATGAATACCTGTCTGATGTCCAATGTTCATCAAACTCAGCTTATCATAAGTCAATTGGAGACACACTCTTCCACGCCTTACACAGTTTTGATAAAGTGTTGCCGTATGACATAATAGCGTCCCCCCATTCATGTCCAGCGGTCCAGAAATCAGTTGTAGCGGAAAAATATCGCACGACTCAATTGATTCATCAAAGGATCAAGGAAAATCTAGGTGAAGCCACTACAACCTTCACGAACCAGGCTGATAAATCCGCGAAACCATCAAAGGTACGTAGCTCCCGGACTCTTGGTAATGGTGCAAGAATTTAACACTAGAAGTAAGGTTCCTAAACTTGACCCAAAATTTTCTGGTCCCTATAGAGTCTTAGCTCATTTAAAGGGACATAAGTTCGACATCTAAATACAGGTGACATTCGTGAAGAACATGAGGACCACTTGAAAGTTTTACAGTATTGTGAACATGATCATCCCGGTACCACAACAGACAACACTCCTCAAACCCCAAACAATGTCACCCAACCAACTTCTACCACTGTTCAGACTGTCCCCACACCAGAACCGACCACCCTCACAACACCACCACAGACACATCAGTATTCATTAAGACCTCACCTTTAAGAAGTTCCTAAGTTTATCATTTTCCAGGTTCTTCCTTCTCATGTCCTTATGGTGTCTTCCTGTATATGACACCATAGCAGTACCAGGCGCACTTCTCACGACTCCCCGCGGGGTCCGCCTCGTGAGGGACACAGTCTCAGTTAAGTTGGGCCTGGAGGGTCTACCCTACAATTACGATTTAGTAAAACTAATGGAGGCCGTACCTCGTTTACGGTCTACCCCACTCAAGTTTTACACCAGTGCGTCTATCAGAAACTCTAGTGTTGCTCCTCCTCCAACTTTGTTAAACCAGTGGACCTGGAAATTGAATAGTACCTGTGTGATTCTGTCTGACATAATACAAGACATTGAATCTCCAGTAAATGCTAATGCCAGGATCAACATGAAAAAGCAAAGGAGAAGCAAGAGAGGTCTGCTTAACTTTGTAGGGTCCCTCCAATCATATTTGTTTGGTATTGCTACTCAGAAAGAATTTAGTTCAGTTAGGAATCAGGTTAGATCCTTACAATTTCAACAACTTCTTAACAACAGGTATATTAAGGCTAAAGCTAAGATCTTAAAATAACATTCTAGATATTTGAATGACATAATGTTAACTGTTAATAACTTGACACAACATGTAGCACTACTGTCAAAGTATCTTAATCCCATATATGCTATGGAGACTATTTCCACATATGTTGATAGTTTATATGCCCAGATCACATATCATGCATATTATTTCACTGGCTTATTGGAAGATGTTGATAATCTGGTAAACCAAGTTGTCACAACATCATTTTTTCCCTTCTCGGAACTCACACGTATCATTAAACAAGCAATGACGAAATTCGGTTGCACCCCAGCTCTCCCTCTGCATCACGTGGCCAGTTATTACTCCTTACTAACGGTTGACGTGATCCTCGAAGCGGTCATTATCCACATACCATTCACTGACTCCAATACTTACAGCCTTGTGAACGTAATACCATTCCCTTTTAATTATACAAAAGAGTTGCAAAAGACTATCGTCCTTGCTGATAACATAAACTTTCTATTATTAAATATTTATTCCTCATTGATTGCACATCTCTCCATGGATGATTTAGCATTGTGCCATAAACCATTGCTTGACAACTTGATTTGCACCTCCTCCCATCCCCCCCCCCCCCCCAATACCTTGGTTTTCCATAATTTACAAACAAATTCATGTAAGTACCAACTACTTTTTGGGCATCAACAAAATGTTCTTGGTTCTTGTTCCTTTAAGAAAATTGTTGTTAATGAACCTTGGATTGAAAGTATGGACCAGTATCACGTACTGTTTTTCCCAGACCCACAAAATGTTCTCATTCATTGCCCACCTAATCATCCCAAATCTTATTTATTTCTGGGACACATTTAGTTAGGATAACAATATATTCTTATCAGTTCCAGTTTCAAATTGTTCGGCACTCATGATCATTATTTGGGACAAATTGATAGAACTATCCCAAGTTTAGGACGAATTCCCCAAAACATCAACTTACCAATCATCGATGAAGTAAAGATCCAATATCTTCCATCTATGGTTCAGAACGATCTAGATTCTACAATAGATGTTCTGGCTTTTGAGTCCACGGGGAAAATGAAACACGAAATGTTCCCAAGTGCACTTTCGTGTAATAATCACATCATCAGGGGAGACACAAGAGAGAAATATAACAGTCAGTTGATATATATCTAAGAGACGAAGCTAGAACGCCATTTGGTTGCATCTATAAAGTGCCTTGTGGAAACTGTGATATATTTTATGCTGGTCAGACTGGTAAGGATTTTTCTGTTAGACTTAAGCAATACAAATATAGTATAAGAACGGGACAAGAATCAAATGCCTTGTTTAATCATGTTAAAAACTATGATCATTGTATTGACTGGAGTAACGCTATCTCAGTTATTAACTCTAACTCTGTTACCAAGAAAAATATCATTGAATCTTTTATAATCAAATACACAAAGAATTATAATCTTAATATTAGTGATGGTCTATACAAATTAAATAAGTTTATTGTTGATAAGTTTTGTAAAATGATAAGTTTATGAGCGCTCGTTGTATGTTTTGGACAATCACATGTTTACCAAATGGCGTCCTAGCTTCGTCTCTTCGATGTATATCAACTGACTGTTATATTTCTCTATTGTGTCTCCCCTGATATTGTGATTATTACACGAAAGTGCACTTGGGAACTTTTCATGTTTCATTTTCCCCGTGAACTCATAGGAATATATATATATATATATATATATATATATATATATATATATATATATATATATATATATATATATATATATATATATATACATATATATATATATATATATATATATATATATATATATATATATATATATATATATATATATATATATATATATATATATATATATATATATATATGTATATATATATATATATATATATATATATATATATATATATATATATATATATATATATATATATATATATATATATATATATATATATATATATATATATATATATATATGATAGCGTGGCAGATATAGGGTGTCTTGGTCGAGGTGGTGTACAAAGTGAGAGGGTTAGGGAAAATGATTTGGTAAACAGAGAAGAGGTAGTAAAAGCTTTGCGGAAGATGAAAGCCGGCAAGGCAGCAGGTTTGGATGGTATTGCAGTGGAATGTATTGAAAAAAGGGGTGACTGTATTGTTGACTAGTTGCTAAGGTTATCTAATGTATGTATGACTCATGGTGAGGTGCCTGAGGATTGGCGGAATGCGCACATAGTGCCATTGTACAAAGGCAAAGGGGATAAGAGTGAGTGCTCTAATTACAGAGGTATAAGTTTGTTGAGTATTCCTGGTAAATTATATGGGAGGGTATTGATTGAGAGGGTGAAGGCATGTACAGAGCATCAGACTGGGGAAGAGCAGTGTGGTTTCAGAAGTGGTAGAAGATGTGTGGATCAGGTGTTTGCTTTGAAGAATGTATGTGAGAAATACTTAGAAAAGCAAATGGATTTGTATGTAGCATTTATGGATCTGGAGAAGGCATATGATAGAGTTGATAGAGATGCTCCGTGGAAGGTATCAAGAATATATGGTGTGGGAGGCAAGTTCTTAGAAGCAGTGAAAAGTTTTTATCGAGGATGTAAGGCATGTGTACGTGTAGGAAGAGAGGAAAGTGATTGGTTCTCAGTGAATGTAGGTTTGCGGCAGGGGTGTGTGATGTCTCCATGGTTGTTTAATTTGTTTATGGATGGGGTTGTTAGGGAGGTGAATGCATGAGTTTTGGAAAGAGGGGCAAGTATGAAGTCTGTTGTGGATGAGAGAGCTTGGGAAGTGAGTCAGTTGTTGTTCGCTGATGATACAGCGCTGGTGGCTGATTCATGTGAGAACCTGCAGAAGCTGGTGACTGAGTTTGGTAAAGTGTGTGAAAGAAGAAAGTTAAGAGTAAATGTGAATAACATCACGGTTATTAGGTACAGTAGAGTTGAGGGTCAAGTCAATTGGGAGGTAAGTTTGAATGGAGAAAAACTGGAGGAAGTAAAGTGTTTTAGATATCTGGGAGTGGATCTGGCAGCGGATGGAACCATGGAAGCGGAAGTGAATCATAGGGTGGGGGAGGGGGCGAAAATCCTGGGAGTATTGAAGAATGTGTGGAAGTCGAGAACATTATCTCGGAAGGCAAAGGTAGGTATGAACACATTTATTATACAACTATATATAATTCATATTATATACATTACCACATTTCCTGCACTTTCCATCACAAATTTGCCGAGGTCATAACCTTGTAGTTACCATTACCTTACAACCTTAAAGATGGTGGTCTACAACAACTCTAGATTGATGGAGAAAAAGAAAAGTTTAGTTTTACTATTAAGACCACAGAAATGCGGCAATTCCACTTCACTACCACTAACTACTAGTTATTTTACTTATTGATTTTTACGGCTAAGATTTTCATCCTCTGAGCGAAGCCATACAATAATCGTCCTTATCTACTCTGAGCATTGGATAGCCTCCTGATGATCAAGATTGCTGTTTTGGTTGTCCGTTTCCCTTGTTACTGCTGCGCCTCACTGCACACCTTACATGAGTGCCTTCCACAGTATTAGGGACAGCTGCTGGGCCTCACTGTAGCTACTTCTGGGACGGTTGCCAATCTTCCTCGTATTCTCTCATGACCACCGCGCCAAACCGACTCCCGCCATCAGGCCGAAAAGCACAAACATTTCTGACAAAATTGAGACAACCGCTTTCGCGTCAGTTTTGACACCAAGTGAATTTATACGACAATTACACTCAAGATGCTTGGTTTTTCGTTCATGGATTGAACAGAAGCAACCAACGATGGTTGCTACTGCCCAATCCATGAAGTCCCCCCCACCACGGAAAGGTAACCAAGCTTCGGGGGGGATGGGTGTTTACCCTGACGCTAACGGAGAAACTCAATACAATATTTTTATTATAACTTTCCTTAATCTTGAAAAATGAATCAATCAGAGGGAAGAATAGCCCCAGTCATATGAAGATGGGCTAACCGAATGTATATAGTTGTCAGTCCTCCTAACACTTGTATATTTTCGATCATTAGAGCATCCATCTATTCATCTCATATAAGTGTTGCTAGGACAGTTGTCTATTAGTGCAGAGATCTTTTCCTCGGTAAAGAAAGTGTAGCCGGACTCCGCCCTCATGAGGTTACTGCACGACAGCAAAGATCACCCTTTGGTAGGCTGTGCTATAGGCAGCACAGCTCCGTCAAAGATCTCACTCCATAAGTGAACTTATATAGATTGTTTTTTTTAACATTTTGTCTTGTCCATAAGGAACTCATCAGTTCTTCTCCAGTGAAAGCAAAAAATCATCGAGAAATTCATTTGTCTTCTCAATATCAGGATCTTGTGGCTCTGTGTGGGGGCCGGGGCTGGTGGGCTGTGTGTCTGGCTGTGTCTGGAGAGCGGGGCTGGTGGTCTCTGTGACTGGTTGTGTCTGGGGACCGGGGCTTGTGGTCTCTGTGACTTGCTGTGTCTGGGAAGCGGGGCTGGTGGTCTCTGTGACTTGCTGTGTCTGGGAAGCGGGGCTGGTGGTCTCTGTGACTGGCTGTGTCTGGAGATCAGGGGAAGTTTTGGGTATAAATTTCAATATACTGTGAGCGATATCGTCTCTCAACCGATCCCTCTCGATCTTCTCTTGCACGGCCTTCATGATACGTTTGGGCGGCTTTCTCCATTTTCTTTGCATTTCAACCTGTGATCCTGCGCCATCGAGCCACATGATACCAGAATAGTATCGTTCCTGTTTCCCAACGGGTCCAATCTTGGTGTCACACATGATGCCGAGGGAACCCAAATGGCGGCCGATGTTTACGTTGGAAGCCACGGGCTCGTTATGTATCTTGCAGTAACTTTCATACCGTTGCTGCAGCTCTTTCCTGCTGATAAGGTACCGCTTCATAGTAATAGTCTTTCCCTTCATTTGAACGAAGGTATTCATGAAACTAACAAAGGAAGCCTTTCCTTTGTAATCCCGTTTGTAGTAACAGAAGGCCATTGAAGACGTGGACTGGTTCAGGCGAAGTAACACAGACTAACAAGATAGTCCTTTAATCAGTGGTCCTGTATCAGCACTGAACTCGAAATGCGTCAGAACGACAATTTCAACCCAAGGCTGGAGGGCCAATTGATGATATTCTCCCGTCTTGCTCAACCAAGTAACCTCGGTTAGACCTTGTTTATATCTAAATATAGTAAAGTTAATATAGTGAAGCTTGATGATTCTATTCATATGTAAGTTGCAATGTAGTTTGTGTATATATATATATATGTGTGGATCAGGTGTTTGCTTTGAAGAATGTATGTGAGAAATACTTAGAAAAGCAAATGGATTTGTATGTAGCATTTATGGATCTGGAGAAGGCATATGATAGAGTTGATAGAGATGCTCTGTGGAAGGTATTAAGAATATATGGTGTGGGAGGCAAGTTGTTAGAAGCAGTGAAAAGTTTTTATCGAGGATGTAAGGCATGTGTACGTGTAGGAAGAGAGGAAAGTGATTTGTTCTCAGTGAATGTAGGTTTGCGGCAGGGGTGTGTGATGTCTCCATGGTTGTTTAATTTGTTTATGGATGGGGTTGTTAGGGAGGTAAATGCAAGAGTTTTGGAAAGAGGGGCAAGTATGAAGTCTGTTGGGGATGAGAGAGCTTGGGAAGTGAGTCAGTTGTTGTTCGCTGATGATACAGCGCTGGTGGCTGATTCATGTGAGAAACTGCAGAAGCTGGTGACTGAGTTTGGTAAAGTGTGTGGAAGAAGAAAGTTGAGAGTAAATGTGAATAAGAGCAAGGTTATTAGGTACAGTAGGGGTGAGGGTCAAGTCAATTGGGAGGTGAGTTTGAATGGAGAAAAACTGGAGGAAGTGAAGTGTTTTAGATATCTGGGAGTGGATCTGTCAGCGGATGGAACCATGGAAGCGGAAGTGGATCATAGGGTGGGGGAGGGGGCGAAAATTCTGGGAGCCTTGAAAAATGTGTGGAAGTCGAGAACATTATCTCGGAAAGCAAAAATGGGTATGTTTGAGGGAATAGTGGTTCCAACAATGTTGTATGGTTGCGAGGCGTGGGCTATGGATAATGTGCGCAGGAGGATGGATGTGCTGGAAATGAGATGTTTGAGGACAATGTGTGGTGTGAGGTGGTTTGATCGAGTAAGTAACGTAAGGGTAAGAGAGATGTGTGGAAATAAAAAGAGCGTGGTTGAGAGAGCAGAAGAGGGTGTTTTGAAATGGTTTGGGCACATGGAGAGAATGAGTGAGGAAAGATTGACCAAGAGGATATATGTGTCGGAGGTGGAGGGAACGAGGAGAAGAGGGAGACCAAATTGGAGGTGGAAAGATGGAGTGAAAAAGATTTTGTGTGATCGGGGCCTGAACATGCAGGAGGGTGAAAGGAGGGCAAGGAAGAGAGTGAATTGGAGCGATGTGGTATACAGGGGTTGACGTGCTGTCAGTGGATTGAATCAAGGCATGTGAAGCGTCTGGGGTAAACCATGGAAAGCTGTGTAGGTATGTATATTTGCGTGTGTGGACGTGTGTATGTACATGTGTATGGGGAGGGGGTTGGGCCATTTCTTTCGTCTGTTTCCTTGCGCTACCTCGCAAACGCGGGAGACAGCGACAAAGTATGAAAAAAAAAAAAAAAAAAAAAAATATATATATATATATATATATATATATATATATATATATATATATATATATATATATATATATATATATATATATATATATATATATTATCCCTGGGGATAGGTGAGAAAGAATACTTCCCACGTATTCCCTGCGTGTCGTAGAAGGCGACTAAAAGGGGAGGGAGCGGGGGACTGCAAATCCTCCCCTCTCGTTTTTTTTTTTTTTTTTTAATTTTCCAAAAGAAGGAACAGAGAATTGGGCCAGGTGAGGGTATTCCCTCAAGGCCCAGTCCTCTGTTCTTAACGCTACCTCGCTAATGCGGGAAATGGCGAATAGTTTGAAAGAAAGAAAAGAAAAATATATATATATATATATATATATATATATATATATATATATATATATATATATATATATATATATATATATATATATATATATATATATATATATATACATATATATATATATATATTCAATAATGGATGGAACTTGGCTCCTAAGGTGATTTTGTTGTTGGAGTGAGACCTCCAGCCATTCTGTCTACCTTTTCCCTTTCTAGACATGTGGTGGTGCATTGGGTAGTGTGGCAACCTTCGTCTTCATCTTTTTGGGTGCAGGCTTGCAAACCTCGTGGAGTAGTTGTGGGGTTTGCTTCTTTGCTGCACCCGACATAGCCATCTGGGTGTAGCTATCTACCCGGGCTGGTGGGTCAGCCAGCATAGCTACACGCTCACTCGGTACCTGGGCTGGTGGACGAGCAGCCTTCCTTTCTTCCATGGCTACAGTCTGCCTAACGACCTGGGGTTGTGGAGCAGCCATCCTTACTACCACCCAGGTTGGTTGGGCAGCCTTCTTTCGTTTCTTTGCTACACCCTTCTGGTTGGGCTGGTTGGGCAACCTTCTTTTTCCTCTTCTTCGATACAACCTGCCAACCGAATTGGTCTGCTGGTGGGTCCGTTTCTTTCATGGATACAACCTCTGTAGCCACTTGGGCTGGCCGGTCAACCTTCGGTTGTAGGTAAAAGTATATATATAGAATAATGTGGTTATCATCAGCAGCCAGAGGCCATTCCTCCCTCCTTGCCTGCAGAGTTCTTGATTTTCTGGAAAGTTCTACGAGATTCTGGTAAGATAAATACCATTGAGAGGACGTTGTTAGGGTACAGTCAGGTTCAGTTTAGAGTTGGTTGTGGGATGGTTCTTTTACTGTGTCGTATCAGCCAGTTGGGTATTTCTTTTCGTTAAAGTTTGTTTTCTAGAAGCATAATCTAGAGCACTATTTTCCATATGTTTATCATTTTTGTTGTTATAGTTTCATTATCATCTTTAGTTTTGTTTTTGTTGATGTTGAAATATTTCATGCTATGTTCGTGATTGCCGTGGAAGTGTCTGACATCTTGCTAGAAGACTTTCTGGTCACAATATTTCTGCACTGGGGAGTTGATCGTATTCTTTTATTGCAGGTTTTGTTATTATCTTGCTTTACATTAAGGTCTACTGGAGGTTTTCCCAATGTTGGTATAACATATGTCCAGCAACAGGAGTTAGCGTAAGATACAGTATTGATGAAACTTATCTATCTATATATCTATCTAAATATCGTTCTATCAATCTATCAATCTAACTATCTATCTATCTATATATCTATCTTTATCTGAAAGTCAACAATAATAGAATCAATGATATATGAAGTATAACAATGTCCTCTCAATGGCAATTATCTCACCAGAATCTTCTAGAACCTTCCAGAAAACTATGAACTCTGCAGGCAAGGAGGGAGGAATGGTCTCTGGCTATTGATAAAACCATATTATTCCATATATATGTTTATATATACATATTATGTATATATATGAATGTATATATAACGTACAGGATAATGCGGCCATCATCAGTATCGAAGAAAACTGAAAAGATGAGGTCCCACCGAGATTCGAACTCGGATTGCTGGATCCAGAGTCCAGAGTGCTAACCCTTACACCATGGGACCTGATAAGAACAGATGTGATTTCATCTAAATGTTTTACATATAATCAACCAGAGGCCATTCCTCCCTCCCTGCCTGCAGGGTTCAAGGTTTTCTAGAAGGTTCTCGAAGATTGTGGGTAGGAACTGCCATTGAGAGGACGTTGTTATACGTATCATTAATGATATTGTTGTTGACTTTCTGATTTAGATAGATAGATAGATAGATAGTAGATAGATAGATAGGTAAAAAACAGATATTAGACAGATCGATAGATACGTAAGGCTGTATATGTCAACTTTCACAGAAATCATTGATATCTGCGATATTCTGCAAGAAATACATGTACATGGATGTAGTGATAATATGGGTTAGGTATAAGACCAGTCGTGTTGAGATTGTAGTGAATGTGACCATTGACTTCAACCTTAATAGTGTAGTGAAGATAAAGTTGTAGTGAAGATAAATCTTGAAGTGACTCATAAGGTTGTTGTGAGTACAAGGATGCATCGTAAATGAGTCCTTCCTACCTGAAAGTCAACAATTACAAAATTGATCAAGTATAACAACATCCTCGGACAACCAACTACAAACACCAACCATAGAGTGAACCTGACTGTTACCTAACGACGACCTCTCAAAGGTAATGATCTTACCAGAATCTTCGAGAACCTTCTAGAAAACCTTGAACCCTGCAGGCAGGGAGGGAGGAATGGCCTCTGGTTGATTATATGTAAAACTTTAGATGAAATCACATCTGTTCTTATCAGGTCCCATGATGTAAGGGTTAGCACTCTGGACTCTAAATCCAGCAATCTCGGTGGGACCTCATCTTTTCAGTTTTCTTCGATACTGATGATGGCCGCATTATTCTGTACGTTATATATACATTCATATATATACATAAAAATGTATATGTAAACATATTTCTTCTTTTTCTTTCAAACTATTCGCCATTTCCCGCATTAGCGAGGTAACGTTAAGAACAGAGGACTGGGCCTTTGAGGGAATACCCTCACCTGGCCCAATTCTCTGTTCCTTCTTTTGAAAAAAAAAAAAAAAAAAAAAAAAAATATGGTTTTATCAATAGCCAGAGACCATTCTTCCCTCCTTGCCTGCAGAGTTCATAGTTTTCTGGAAGGTTCTAGAAGATTCTGGTGAGATAATTGCCATTGAGAGGACATTGTTATACTACATATATCAATGATTTCATTATTGTTGACTTTCAGATAAAGATAGATAGATAGATACATAGTTAGATTGATAGAATGATAGAGCGATATTTATATAGGTACATAGATAGATAAGTTTCATCAATACTGTATATTACGCTTGTAGCTCCTTCCATGCAGTCTTCATTGTATTACTATCTTCACTATATCCTTATCTTGACAAAACATTCACCTTCACTAACCACTATCTTCACTATATCCTTATCTTCACTAAACATTCATCACCAACCACTATCTTCACTATCTCCTTATCTTCACTATACATTCACCTTCACTAACCACTATCTTCACTATATCCTTATCTTCAATAAACATTTCACCTTCACTAACCACTATCTTCACTATATCCTTATCTACACTAAACATTCATCACTAACCACTGTCTTCACTATCTCCTTATCTTCACTAAACCTTCACCTTCACTAACCACTATCTTCACTATATCCTTATCTTCAATAAACATTCATCACTAACCACTATCTTCAATATATCCTTATCTTCACTACACCCAAAGCTACAAAATATCATTTTCAATGAGATTGGATTGTTTTGTGTTCACTATATTCTTCACTACACCATCATGCTGACAATACCATTGCCCTTATTCTACCTGGAAAGGCCATCATCAACTATACCCTAACAAGACCTTCATCATCGTAATTAAGGCCCTCATCACTTCACCCTCAGTTACACTGACCTTTGGCCTTATCATTAGGGGTGAGGTTCATAGATCTCTTTCCACAGACACAAACACACACACACACACACACACACACACACACACACACACACAACACACACACACACACACACACACACACACACACACACACACACACACACACACACACATACAGCGTTATCAATACAGTAACAATCATCTCTACTGGTCAAATTTTACACTTACTGTATCGGGTTATCAGTGATACAAGCTCGTTATACCTTTACTTCAGATTGAAATCAATGATACTACTCAGTCTTTATATTCACTACAAGTGGAAACCATCAAGGATACTGTTCAATCTTCACTTTAATTGCCATCTAGTATAACATTCTGCAGCTGTATAACATCGTGCAAGAGTAATTCAAAAGATAATCAATGGACCCTCAACAAAGAGTTAGACGATTAGTTGAGGTGCGTGAAAGAGCAAAAAGGGAAGAACGAGAAAACGCAAGAGTGTGGCGATAGATGCGACGTGAGCGCGGGAGGGGTAGGAGAGCTCCTAGTGTGGTGGTACCTGTGCACCAACAAGAAGTGAGAAGAGAAAATCGCGTGGCATAGGTACGCAAGGCGGCAGCTGAAAGAGAAAGAGTTGATGCCAACCAATGGGCTGCAAGCCGCTTTGCTGCAAGGAGGGCAGCAAGACAGAGAAGAAACCAAGGAAATGAGAGCAGAATGCTTGTCCCTTACCATTATTGGGATAGAGTCAATCTTCCTCCGGAGGATGAATCACACAATAACAATGGTCCTTCTACGGTATTCAGGGAACTACTCGACGATCACTCCTACCCAAGAGTAAGCACTATAGAATACAGTACCTCCTACCCAACATTAAGCACTTTAGACGACAGGACCTCCTACCCAACATTAGGTACTTTAGATAGTAGCTCCTCCCCAACATTAAGCACCTTAGATAGTAGCTCCTACCCAACATTAAGCAGCTTAGATAGTAGCTCCTACCCAACATTGAGCAGCTTAGATAGTAGCTCCTACCCAACATTAGGCACATTAGATAGTAGCTCCTCCCCAACATTAAGCACCTTAGATAGTAGCTCCTACCCAACATTAAGCAGCTTAGATAGTAGCTCCTACCCAACATTAAGCAGCTTAGATAGTAGCTCCTACCCAACATTAAGCAGCTTAGATAGTAGCTCCTACCCAACATTAAGCAGCTTAGATAATAGCTCCGACCCAACATTAAGCAGCTTAGATAGTAGCTCCTACCCAACATTAAGCAGCGTAGATAGTAGCTCCGACCCAACATTAAGCAACTGTGATGACTCTATCTCCTACCCAACACTATGCAAAATGACAAGCCATTCAGAATTCATCGAGGGTCAGGCCGTGCACGAACAGGGGCAGGTGTGCTCCACTCTGTACACCAACCCCAGTCATCATAGCAGTCAAGATAACGGCTGCTCCTGCTGTTCGGACCCAGTGCAATATATATTTACACACTGCCTCGTGGAGGAGGAGCGCGCCCTCATCATACAACCCGGGAAAGACTCCATCCAACGCATCAGGATACTGGGCAAGGGCGCCAACGGGCTGGTGGGAGAGGTCATCTTCAATGGAGAACAGATGGTCATGAAGACCTTCTGCTTGGAAAACATCTGCGACCTGGTCCACGAGATGCGGGTCCAGCGGGAGCTCGCCGGAGCCGGAGGTGCCCCCGAAGTGCGCGGGCTGAGCCTCGACAGGGCCCAGTTGGTGATGACCTTCACTGGCAGCACGTACCACCAATATATCCGCACCTGCACCGACCTCCAGCTCGTCCAGACCCTCTCCATTATCGCCCAGAAACTCCAAGAAATCCATGATAAGGGCATCCTCCACAACGACCTCAAGGTCGATAACATAACGACGGGGATCGCTCCAGAAGCCGACATCCACATCATCGACTTCGGCCTGAGTAGGAGAGTGGGCCAAGTGCTGAGGATTGGCAGCGGCGACCACAAAGAGACTTGGTATTCCCCTGAGATGCAGGCCTGGCAGCCCCTCACCCCGGCCAGCGACGTCTACTCCCTGGGCTTTCTCATCGGAATGGTCCTGACCACAGCCGCTAAAGATGTCGACCTCCAGGATCATCTGCTGGACCTTCAGATCCAGGCAATGCAGCACGACCCTCTGGCCCGCCCATCACTCCAGGACATCATCAACCAACTGGACTTCATCGCACAACTGTATATGAACAGTGGGAGAGACAGACCTTCCCCACCTCATTTGAGAGCCACTCCTACCCAAGAGTGAGCACCTCCCTAACAGTAAACATTGTAAATATCATAGCCTTAATTATCATTTTCTTGTACTAAAGGATTATAAATATCATAAAATACAAAGAATAATATAAAATATACTATCTTGAGTACCTCATTATCTCTTGCATTACTCATGATTTCCCTCAATATCATAATATAAGACTTCCCTCACACTTCCCACTGTACCCAAGACTTGTACTAAAGGATTATAAATATCATAAAATATAGAAAATACTATCTTGAGTACCTAATTAGCTCTTGCATTACTCATGATTTCCCTCAATATCATAATATAAGACTTCCCTCACACTTCCCCCTGTACCCAAGACTTCCCTCACACTTCCGACCGTACCCAAGACTTCCCTCACACTTCCCACTGTACCCAAGACTTCCCTCACACTTCCCACTGTACCCAAGACTTCCCTCACACTTCCCACCGTACCCAAGACTTCCCTCACACTTCCCACCGTACCCAAGACTTCCCTCACACTTCCCACTGTACCCAAGACTTCCCTCACACTTACCACTGTACCCCAGACTTACCTCACACTTCCCACTGTACCGACAAGTTCTACCAAGTGTAGTTGTTGACTGCATTTATGTATGATAAACCTTGCTGAATAACGAAATGCATCAGAGAAAATATATTTATTTATTTTATACCTACACGTTTCTTGGATGAAACAATGTAAAAGATAGAATTACCCAACACTACTATTTCAGATATCTTTTACCATCCTACTTGGGAAATCCAAAGGGGTTATCATGTCTCGGATGAATACACATAAATAGCTTGTAGCTCCTTCCATGCAGTCTTCATTGTATTACTATCTTCACTATATCCTTATCTTGACAAAACATTCACCTTCACTAACCACTATCTTCACTATATCCTTATCTTCACTAAACATTCATCACCAACCACTAACACGGGAAATGGGAAATAGTATGAAAGAATATATGTATATATATATATATATATATATATATATATATATATATATATATATATATATATATATATATATATATATATATATATTGGAAAGGAAATGCCTTGATGAATAAGTGATGCCAAGATGTGTCCTACCTCAACGATTGTTGCAGCTGTCTGGTCGACCATTTCACCAATTCCAAAACGTCATTTTAAAGAAACACATTGAAGTAAAGAAACCTGCAATGGAGGCGACTTTTCGCATTACAAGAGAGAAGAAACTTGCCTTTCAAATGGCAATACCGACATGTTGGAAGAACCGGATGTTGGACTATTGCTATGATAGATTAAGGAATGAAAGCAATAGGCTACAAAATGACACTAAATTGTAAGTTGGACCATCTTATTAATAACAGCGACTGGAGTAAGAACACAAACCCTTCTTTTGTGATAAACCTGTCTGATAAACAACTAGACAAAGATTCCTTGTGTGAATTAGGCTCTGGATTAAGTTTTGCGTGCTCTAACAGGGAAGCCATCTATGCAGATGTCACATAGTCTCTTTGTAATTCAGAGAAATACAGTAATTCAAATAGTGATGAGATTAATATCTGTAAGATTTAGTGTATGCCAGTTTGTCAAAACCAGTGGAATCTAGTTGCCCTAAAAGATTTATAAGAGCTATTAACACCTTAAAAGAAGACAAGGATATAAATATTACTAAAGTAGATAAGGCTAACACTGTTGTGAATTTAGGCAAAGTAACTTTTTATCTAAATTGAATTTTCTTTTAAATGATGACACAACATATTCTAAAGTCAGTAAAAATCCCTTAGAAGCAGTTAATTCCCATTTCAATAAAGAAATGAAGGTGCTGTTGAAAGTTAATGGTTTTCTTATCAAAGTTTGTCATCTTTGTCCCCTTCATGCCCATATATGTATGGACTTATCAAAACACATAAACAGAATTTTCCAGCAAGACCTATAGTGAGTTCAGTAGCCTCCATCACATATAGATTATCAAAATGGTTAGTTTCTTTATCAAACCATTTAGTAGGTAAGGTGTCAAATTCTAATATCATGAACAATATACATTTAGTCAACAAGCTAAACAATATCAATGCTAATTTTGATTTCAAACTAGTCAGCTTCGATGTTTCCTCACTTTTCACAAAAGTTCCAGTTGATGACCTTTTAGAATACTTATTTGATGCCTTGGATGATATTCACTAACCTGTTTCAAAGATTGTTTTCATTGATCTGATAAAAATATGTATAAAAGATTGTGTATTTCAATTCAAAAGAGATTATTTTGCACAAAAATTTGGTATGGCAATGGGTAACCCTCTTTCACCTGCACTAAGTAATCTTTATATGGAATTTTTTGAAACAAAATTACTAAAGGATATTTTACCTTCTAATGCAATTTCGTTTAGGTTTGTAGATCATGATCTTTGTGTTTGGCCAACAAATGAAAATTTACAAATATTTCTCCCCTTACTTAACAATTTAGTACCTTCCATCAAATCTACTGTAGAAAATGAAAATAATGGTATGTTACCATTTTTAGATTGCATGATCCATAGGCAAGTAAACAAGTTTAAGTTTAGCATATACAGAAAACTTACCAATGTCTGCTCATATATCCATTATTACTCATCTCAACATGACAGTTAAATTATCATCATTTCAATATATATATATATATATATGTTTTTATATATGTATATATATATATATATATATATATATATATATATATATATATATATATATATATATATATATATATATATATATATATATATATATATATATATATTTATATATATATATATATATATATATATATATATATATATATATATATATATATATATATATATATATATATATATATATATATATTTAGGTTATTTAATGTATGTATGACTCATGGTGAGGTGCCTGAGGATTGGCGGAATGCGTGCATAGTGCCATTGTACAAAGGCAAAGGGATAAGAGTGAGTGCTCAAATTACAGAGGTATAAGTTTGTTGAGTATTCCTGGTAAATTATATGGGAGAGTATTGATTGAGAGGGTGAAGGCATGTACAGAGCATCAGATTGGGGAAGAGCAGTGTGGTTTCAGAAGTGGTAGAGGATGTGTGGATCAGGTGTTTGCTTTGAAGAATGTATGTGAGAAATACTTAGAAAAGCAAATGGATTTGTATGTAGCATTTATGGATCTGGAGAAGGCATACGATAGAGTTGATAGAGATGCTCTGTGGAAGGTATTAAGAATATATGGTGTGGGAGGAAAGTTGTTAGAAGCAGTGAAAAGTTTTTATCGAGGATGTAAGGCATGTGTACGTGTAGGAAGAGAGGAAAGTGATTGGTTCTCAGTGAATGTAGGTTTGCGGCAGGGGTGTGTGATGTCTCCATGGTTGTTTAATTTGTTTATGGATGGGGTTGTTAGGGAGGTGAATGCAAGAGTTTTGGAAAGAGGGGCAAGTATGAAGTCTGTTGGGGATGAGAGAGCTTGGGAAGTGAGTCAGTTGTTGTTCGCTGATGATACAGCGCTGGTGGCTGATTCATGTTAGAAACTGCAGAAGCTGGTGACTGAGTTTGGAAAAGTGTGTGGAAGAAGAAAGTTAAGAGTAAATGTGAATAAGAGCAAGGTTATTAGGTACAGTAGGGTTGAGGGTCAAGTCAATTGGGAGGTGAGTTTGAATGGAGAAAAACTGGAGGAAGTGAAGTGTTTTAGATATCTGGGAGTGGATCTGGCAGCGGATGGAACCATGGAAGCGGAAGTGGATCATAGGGTGGGGGAGGGGGCGAAAATCCTGGGAGCCTTGAAGAATGTGTGGAAGTCGAGAACATTATCTCGGAAAGCAAAAATGGGTATGTTTGAAGGAATAGTGGTTCCAACAATGTTGTATGGTTGCGAGGCGTGGGCTATGGATAGAGTGGTGCGCAGGAGGATGGATGTGCTGGAAATGAGATGTTTGAGGACAATGTGTGGTGTGAGGTGGTTTGATCGAGTGAGTAACGTAAGGGTAAGAGAGATGTGTGGAAATAAAAAGAGCATGGTTGAGAGAGCAGAAGAGGGTGTTTTGAAGTGGTTTGGACACATGGAGAGGATGAGTGAGGAAAGATTGACCAAGAGGATATATGTGTCGGAGGTGGAGGGAACAAGGAGAAGAGGGAGACCAAATTGGAGGTGGAAAGATGGAGTGAAAAAGATTTTGTGTGATCGGGGCGTGAACATGCAGGAGGGTGAAAGGAGGGCAAGGAATAGAGTGAATTGGAGCGATGTGGTGTACCGGGGTTGACGTGCTGTCAGTGGATTGAAGCAGGGCATGTGAAGCGTCTGGGGTAAACCATAGAAAGCTGTGTAGGTATGTATATTTGCTTGTGTGGACGTATGTATATACATGTGTATGGGGGGGGTTTGGCCATTTCTTTCGTCTGTTTCCTTGCGCTACCTCGCAAACGCGGGAGACAGCGACAAAGTATAAAAAAAAAAAAAAATATATATATATATATATATATATATATATATATGTATATATATATATATATATATATATATATATATATATATATATATATATATATATATATATATATATATATATATATATATATATATATATATATATATATATATATATATATATATATATATATATATATATTTATATATATATAGTCGTGTAGAAAGCGCCTAAAGGGGACGGGAACGGGGGGCCAGAAATCCTCCCCTCCTTGTATTAACTTTCTAAAATGGGAAACAGAAGAAGGAGTCACGCGGGGAGTGCTCATCCTCCTCGAAGGATCAGAGTGGGGTGCCTAAATGTGTGTGGATGTAACCAAGATGTGAAAAGAGGAGAGATAGGTAGTATGTTACAGGAAAGGAACCTGGATGTTTTGGCTCTGAGTGAAACGAAGCTCAAGGGTAAAGGGGAAGAGTGGTTTGGGAATGTCTGGGGAGTAAAGTCAGGGGTTAGTGAGAGGACAAGAGCAAGGGAAGGAGTAGCAATACTCCTGAAACAGGAGTTGTGGGAGTATGTGATAGAGTGTAAGAAAGTAAATTCTCGATTAATATGGGTAAAACTGAAAGTTGATGGAGAGAGGTGGGTGATTATTGGTGCATATGCACCTGGGCATGAGAAGAAAGATCAAGAGAGGCAAGTGTTTTGGGAGCAGCTGAATGAGTGTGTTAGTGGTTTTGATGCACGAGACCGGGTCATAGTGATGGGTGATTTGAATGCAAAGGTGAGTAATGTGGCAGTTGAGGGAATAATTGGTATACATGGAGTGTTCAGTGTTGTAAATGGAAATGGTGAAGAGCTTGTAGATTTATGTGCTGAAAAAGGACTGATGATTGGGAATACCTGGTTTAAAAAGCGAGATATACATAAGTATACTTATGTAAGTAGGAGAGATGGCCAGAGAGCGTTATTGGATTACGTGTTAATTGACAGGCGTGCGAAAGAGAGACTTTTGGATGTTAATGTGCTGAGAGGTGCTACTGGAGGGATGTCTGATCATTATCTTGTGGAGGCTAAGGTGAAGATTTGTATGGGTTTTCAGAAAAGAAGAGTGAATGTTGGGGTGAAGAGGGTGGTGAGAGTAAGTGAGCTTGAGAAGGAGACCTGTGTGAGGAAGTACCAGGAGAGACTGAGTACAGAATGGAAAAAGGTGAGAACAATGGAAGTAAGGGGAGTGGGGGAGGAATGGGATGTATTTAGGGAATCAGTGATGGATTGCGCAAAAGATGCTTGTGGCATGAGAAGAGTGGGAGGTGGGTTGATTAGAAAGGGTAGTGAGTGGTGGGATGAAGAAGTAAGAGTATTAGTGAAAGAGAAGAGAGAGGCATTTGGACGATTTTTGCAGGGAAAAAATGCAATTGAGTGGGAGATGTATAAAAGAAAGAGACAGGAGGTCAAGATAAAGGTGCAAGAGGTGAAAAAAGGGCAAATGAGAGTTGGGGTGAGAGAGTATCATTAAATCTTAGGGAGAATAAAAAGATGTTCTGGAAGGAGGTAAATAAAGTGCGTAAGACAAGGGAGCAAATGGGAACTTCAGTGAAGGACGCAAATGGGGAGGTGATAACAAGTAGTGGTGATGTGAGAAGGAGATGGAGTGAGTATTTTGAAGGTTTGTTGAATGTGTTTGATGATAGAGTGGCAGATATAGGGTGTTTTGGTCGAGGTGGTGTGCAAAGTGAGAGGGTTAGGGAAAATGATTTGGTAAACAGAGAAGAGGTAGTGAAAGCTTTGCGGAAGATGAAAGCCGGCAAGGCAGCAGGTTTGGATGGTATTGCAGTGGAATTTATTAAAAAAGGGGGTGACTGTATTGTTGACTGGTTGGTAAGGTTATTTAATGTATGTATGACTCATGGTGAGGTGCCTGAGGATTGGCGGAATGCGTGCATAGTGCCATTGTACAAAGGCAAAGGGGATAAGAGTGAGTGCTCAAATTACAGAGGTATAAGTTTGTTGAGTATTCCTGGTAAATTATATGGGAGGGTATTGATTGAGAGGGTGAAGGCATGTACAGAGCATCAGATTGGGGAAGAGCAGTGTGGTTTCAGAAGTGGTAGAGGATGTGTGGATCAGGTGTTTGCTTTGAAGAATGTATGTGAGAAATACTTAGAAAAGCAAATGGATTTGTATGTAGCATTTATGGATCTGGAGAAGGCATATGATAGAGTTGATAGAGATGCTCTGTGGAAGGTATTAAGAATATATGGTGTGGGAGGAAAGTTGTTAGAAGCAGTGAAAAGTTTTTATCGAGGATGTAAGGCATGTGTACGTGTAGGAAGAGAGGAAAGTGATTGGTTCTCAGTGAATGTAGGTTTGCGGCAGGGGTGTGTGATGTCTCCATGGTTGTTTAATTTGTTTATGGATGGGGTTGTTAGGGAGGTAAATGCAAGGGTTTTGGAAAGAGGGGCAAGGATGAAGTCTGTTGGGGATGAGAGAGCTTGGGAAGTGAGTCAGTTGTTGTTCGCTGATGATACAGCGCTGGTGGCTGATTCATGTGAGAAACTGCAGAAGCTGGTGACTGAGTTTGGAAAAGTGTGTGGAAGAAGAAAGTTAAGAGTAAATGTGAATAAGAGCAAGGTTATTAGGTACAGTAGGGTTGAGGGTCAAGTCAATTGGGAGGTGAGTTTGAATGGAGAAAAACTGGAGGAAGTGAAGTGTTTTAGATATCTGGTAGTGGATCTGGCAGCGGATGGAACCATGGAAGCGGAAGTGGATCATAGGGTGGGGGAGGGGGCGAAAATCCTGGGGGCCTTGAAGAATGTGTGGAAGTCGAGAACATTATCTCGGAAAGCAAAAATGGGTATGTTTGAAGGAATAGTGGTTCCAACAATGTTGTATGGTTGCGAGGCGTGGGCTATGGATAGAGTGGTGCGCAGGAGGATGGATGTGCTGGAAATGAGATGTTTGAGGACAATGTGTGGTGTGAGGTGGTTTGATCGAGTGAGTAACGTAAGGGTAAGAGAGATGTGTGGAAATAAAAAGAGAGTGGTTGAGAGAGCAGAAGAGGGTGTTTTGAAGTGGTTTGGGCACATGGAGAGGATGAGTGAGGAAAGATTGACCAAGAGGATATATGTGTCGGAGGTGGAGGGAACAAGGAGAAGAGGGAGACCAAATTGGAGGTGGAAAGATGGAGTGAAAAAGATTTTGTGTGATCGGGGCCTGAACATGCAGGAGGGTGAAAGGAGGGCAAGGAATAGAGTGAATTGGAGCGATGTGGTATACCGGGGTTGACGTGCTGTCAGTGGATTGAAGCAAGGCATGTGAAGCGTCTGGGGTAAACCATGGAAAGCTGTGTAGGTATGTATATTTGCGTGTGTGGACGTATGTATATACATGTGTATGGGGGGGGGTTGGGCCATTTCTTTCGTCTGTTTCCTTGCGCTACCTCGCAAACGCGGGAGACAGCGACAAAGTATAATGAAAAAAATAAATATATATATATATATATATATATATATATATATATATATTTATTTATATGTTTACCAAATGGCGTCCTAGCTTCGTCTCTTCTATGTATATCAACTGACTGTTATATTCCTCTCTTGTGTCTCCCCTGATGATGTGATTATTACACGAAAGTGCACTTGGGAACTTTTCATGTTTCATTTTCCCCGTGGACTCGTAGGAATATATATATATATATATATATATATATATATATATATATATATATATATATATATATATATATATATATATATATATATATATATATATATATATATATATATATATATTGGAAAGGATCACAATTTTGCGCGTGATCAAGATATTCCTATAAGTCCACGGGGAAAATGAAACACGTTAAGTTCCCGAGTGCACTTTCGTATAAAACTCACACCATCAGGGGAGACACAAGAGAGAAATATAAGAGTCAGTTGATATACAACGAAGAGACGTAGCTAGGACGCCATTTGGTAAACATGCGATTGACCAAGACAGAGAACGAGCGTATCATAAACTTATCATTTTACAAATTTTATCAACACTAAAGTTATCTAATTTGTACAGACCATCACTGATATTGAGATTATAATTCTTTGTGTACTTAATAATAGAAGATTACTCCAGTTCTATTACCACTAGAAATATCATTGGATGTTCTATCATTAAAGACAGAAAGAATTATAATTCTATCATTAGTGATGGTCTATACAAATCAGATAACTTTATTCTGCACATTAGCCTTCTATTAACCCCGTTATCGCTGTCGTTTATCCGTTTATTTTTGGCATTTTCCTCAAAGTATACCTGACTTTATAAGATATTTTTCTAAACGACTTTTGAAAGTATTTATGGTTTTAGCATTCACTACGTCTGACGGTAACTTATTCCAGTGTTAAACCACACCTATAGGAAAAGAAACTTTATCCCACGTCCGTACTACATCATTTAGCTTTGAGTTTTATTCCATTTGTCCTGGTAACCGCATTTTCTTGTATTTCGAAAAGATGCTCGAGGTTAACTTTATTGAACTTATTCAGAATTTTGAACACTTGGATTAAGTCGCTGCGAAGTCAACGTGTCTTAAGGGAGAAGAGATCCAATCATTATAGCCTCTCTTCGTATACCAGATTTCTAAAGGATGAATTCCAGATTTCTTCAACTTGCCTGTCGGCTGAGAGAGAGAGAGAGAGAGAGAGAGAGAGAGAGAGAGAGAGAGAGAGAGAGAGAGAGAGAGAGAGAGAGAGAGAGAGAGAGAGAGAGAACCTACCTACGAGTATTTACGATCACAAAAAAATACTGAAAACAAAGGCCCCGCCGGGAATCGAACCCGGACCAACTGTTTATGAGGCAGATGTGCTAACCACTACACCACGGAGCCACTTGTCAGTGGCGGAAAAATCTCATATATATTAACAAACGTAACTGAGGACTTAAAGAATCTGGTACAAACATAATGGTTATTGTGATAGATTATTAGTTTATGATAAATATGTATTGTGTTGCATTATAATGGTTGTTCAGAACCAAGATCTTTAAGCCTGAATCCTTAAGATTATATAAGATATAATAAAAACATTTTAGAAACATAAGAATTTGATTTTAAAGAACAGAACGCATTATCATGTGGGTATCTAAGTGAAAATGCAATACAAGGAGTTAGTTTAAGGCAGGAGTATTTTATCTTTGAACAAAATATCTACATCTACGTCCCTGATCTTTCATCATCATTTCTTATGTTTACTATCATGAAATGTCTTTTATCTGACATAAGAATTCTGTATAGGTATTTGATTAATGTTCCCAACGACGCGTTGTATAACTCTTCGTTAGTGAAGTTCATTTCGTGTAATGGATCATGCATTACAAAATGTGTCTATCCACACAAGTGTTACACGTCCCAGGTAAAGATATATTCTAGAGAGAGTGTATATCTAACATATATATGTGTTTTATAGATATTTATAAAAAGTTTTCCTGAGGGACAATACCTAAGACTTTCGTATTAAAGTTGATCAGTTGTAAGTGATCAAGCATTACAAAGGTGTGTCCATTGCCACAGGTGCTACTGATCCCGGGTCAAGGTATTTCACCATCTTTGTATCTTTAACCTTTCTAGTTATATATGTTTCATCCCTGATTCCATCCTCACAATCGATGTATGTGGTTTATTTTGTCTTTATCGTTAACATATCATTAGTCAGTTGAAGTGGAGAACATGCTTCTGAGCCTAGCCACTCTACTCTGTCTTCCACATGATATTCAAGAGGTGTTTCCGGATTCCGCCGATACTGTAAGTGCTTACGTCATGAGAGGGCTTCTTTTTTATAACTTTTGATGATTTATATTGTTTGGGTTATGTATTTGGTTTTGTGATGTTAATAAAATTGTTGAAATTCACATATCATATTCTTTATTTGTCATTTAATGAACTCTAGTTTATCAAACTTGATTGTTTGTTTTTTTATATCAGTAAACATTTTCTCTGAAAAATACTTTAGATTAATTCATAAATATTATTTCTAAGTAACACGCGGATAATTTTTTCATTAGTGTTCATCACAGTTAAATAAACAGGTCTATTTTTCAAAGTATACATAAAGGATCGTAGTAAAGTTTTGAAGAATATAAACTCATAACTTCTGTAAACCTTGTGCTGATAATAACTATATTACTTTTCTGTAGGCAATATCGTTTTAATGAGTAAAAGCCGGATGAAAACCTTGTAATATAAAATTTGATGGTATTATTTTTGGTTGTTGAAGATATTACTGATTTCTACATGTAAAACATTTATGTTATCTGCAAAATAGAAATCTTTATGTTAGATATGTTAATTTTACCGGTTTCACGTTACATACATTTCTGTACCCTGTGCTCCAGAAAAGTTATGGGATTTTATTCATTATCGTATTAGATAATTTGCTTAAATACAATGTCCCACGTATTTTCTATAGAAATCCGGTAGCAATATACATTTTACATCTGGTGTCTATGACAATCAATGATAGGTTCTCAGACTCAGTAAAGGTGTAATTATTTTTCTTGTATTGAGTCAAGTTTTCGTCCATCACAAAATACCGTAATGCTGTCTAAGGTTCTCTCCTGGGTCTACATTGCTGAACAACGTCAGTGTACAATGGCCAGTGATATTCACCGTAGACATATGTTTACACTGTGTACACATAGCGGGCAAACTACAGTATCATCTTAAGATGTGGAAATAAAACTATCAAGGCAGGAGAAGGATTTAGGTGTCATCATTAGTAGAGATGTAAAGTCAAGACAACAGTGTATTAATGTACGTAATAAGACTAACAGACAACTTGGTGTCATGTGTTAGTAGCAGGAATGAACAGGTAATATTACAGCTATAGTTAGTCACACACCACTTACATTATGACCTACAATATTGATCACTGTATTAGAGTGTACAAAACCTTCCTCCGATATTATTGAGCGAAGATGACAATATTGATAGCAAGCCTCCGTTATGATGAAGATAACAACACTTGTAATGAGCGATATGATAGCAAGCCTCCCTTATGATGAAGATAACAACACTTGTAATGAGCGATATGATAGCAAGCCTCCGTTATGATGAAGATAACAACACTTGTAATGAGCGATATGATAGCAAGCCTCCGTTATGATGAAGATAACAACACTTGTAATGAGCGATATGATAGCAAGCCTCCGTTATGATGAAGATAACAACACTTGTAATGAGCGATATGATAGCAAGCCTCCGTTATGATGAAGATAACAACACTTGTAATGAGCGATATGATAGCAAGCCTCCCTTATGATGAAGATAACAACACTTGTAATGAGCGATATGATAGAGGTTTACAACACCAGCTATGTTTACTGATGATGATCTTACTTACATTGTACTTGTATACACAACTTCTCTCCTTCTCTTACCTGGATTTATCACAGTGGATGAATATCCCACTGAGTTCCATCTTGTCTTTAAGTTTCCTGGCTTGCCTCTGTGTGTGTGTGTGTGTGTGTGTACAAGTAACTAAAAAACACGATACATACACACAAGGTTAAAAAAACGGGCAACACACATAACAGTCACAAAAGATGAGCTCACACACACACACACACACACACACACACACACACACAGAGCGGCGCCAGGCTGGAGGCGGGGCATCGTGACGTCACAGGCAAGTCCCTCCCCCCGCCAGATCCAAACATGTGTTGTGTCTGGTGATGGCGGTTCAAGATTTCCCACATTTATATTGATCTTTACATTATCATCCACTCCCAAAGTCACCTGGCATTCTTGTGTTTCAACAACAGACGTGATATATGCAACACCAGGCAAACATTGTACCATTATCTGATAGGTTAATTGGTGCAGAATCAAGAACCAGTGAATTTCATCGCCGCCATAAGTAAGTAAGGAAGGTGACTTTAATGATGATAAATACGACCTGGTATGGCTGTGTCTACACACTACCGCCATCTGGTCAACATTGTACATACCAACCTTTAAACTGTGACATTCAACCACAAGGTTTAAGGTCGCTCATGAAAACGCGAACTTAAAATCTATCCATTTAAATCTACCATTCATCAATCAACATTTAAACACCATCATTTGAACGTAAACCTTCCAGCTGCGTTATTTTACCAGAGTCCTTTAAGATACGTCATATAAACACAAAACTTGAATGTACGTTAAACTTGTGCAAACCATCATTGAATCTCAAACTTTTGAATTAGAATTGTAATGAAACTGCGAACTTTTAACTCCGTCAAATTACAGCTATTGTACAAAATGATTTACTTAATTGACAAATTTTAATGTCAGTTAATTTAACGATATCCTTTGTGGTTCATCTTTGAAACACAAATCTTTAAACTTTGTCTCTAGAACTGAACACAACCATTACGTTTCATAACTGGAATGGAAATTTGAATAATCTATCAAAATTCGTCATATAACGCGAACTTTTAAATCCTTCCATTCAGTTGGGCCGTTACTTGCCTGGCTGCCATTCATAATATGTCCTTTTATATTGTATGTTGACTACGCTCTCATTCATTCGTCATTTGGATCGTCTCACTGATATTCCATTCATAAACTTCATTCCTAAAGCTTATTTTTGACCGCCATGTTGCTTTAAGGTTTATAATTCTTTGTGTATTTAATGATAGAAGATTCAATGATATTTCTCGTGATATTGGAATTAGAGTTAATAATGCCATCTCAGTTTTTAACTCTAACTCAAGTACCACGAAAAATATAATTGAATCTTCTATTACTGAATACACAAAGAATTATAATCTTAATATTAGTGGTGGTCTATACAAATTGGATAACTTTAATGTTGATAAAATTTGTAAACAATTCACCTTCTTGTCCACATAATAAGTTTATGATACGCTTGTTGTCTGTCTTGGACAATCACATGTTTACCATATGGCGTCCTAGCTACGTTTCTTCGTTGTATATCAACTGACTGTTATATTTCTCTCTTGTGTCTCCCCTGATGATGTGAGTTTTACACGAAAGTGCACTTGGGAACTTATCGTGTTTATTTTCCCTGTGAACTCATAAGAATATACTTGATCACGTGCAAAATTGCGATCCCTTTCAATATATATATATATATATATATATATATATATATATGTATATATATATATATAAGTGCGTAAGACAAGGGAGCAAATGGGAACTTTAGTGAAGGGCGCAAATGGGGAGGTGATAACAAGTAGTGGTGATGTGAGAAGGAGATGGAGTGAGTATTTTGAAGGTTTGTTGAATGTGTCTGATGATAGAGTGGCAGATATAGGGTGTTTTGGTCGAGGTGGTGTGCAAAGTGAGAGGGTTAGGGAAAACGATTTGGTAAACAGAGAAGAGGTAGTGAAAGCTTTGCGGAAGATGAAAGCCGGCAAGGCAGCAGGTTTGGATGGTATTGCAGTGGAATTTATTAAAAAAGGGGGTGACTGTATTGTTGACTGGTTGGTAAGGTTATTTAATGTATGTATGACTCATGGTGAGGTGCCTGAGGATTGGAGGAATGCGTGCATAGTGCCATTGTACAAAGGAAAAGGGGATAAGAGTGAGTGCTCAAATTACAGAGGTATAAGTTTGTTGAGTATTCCTGGTAAATTGTATGGGAGGGTATTGATTGAGAGGGTGAAGGCATGTACAGAGCATCAGATTGGGGAAGAGCAGTGTGGTTTCAGAAGTGGTAGAGGATGTGTGGATCAGGTGTTTGCTTTGAAGAATGTATGTGAGAAATACTTAGAAAAGCAAATGGATTTGTATGTAGCATTTATGGATCTGGAGAAGGCATATGATAGAGTTGATAGAGATGCTCTGTGGAAGGTATTAAGAATATATGGTGTGGGAGGCAAGTTGTTAGAAGCAGTGAAAAGTTTTTATCGAGGATGTAAGGCATGTGTACGTGTAGGAAGAGAGGAAAGTGATTGGTTCTCAGTGAATGTAGGTTTGCGGCAGGGGTGTGTGATGTCTCCATGGTTGTTTAATTTGTTTATGGATGGGGTTGTTAGGGAGGTAAAGGCAAGAGTTTTGGAAAGAGGGGCAAGTATGAAGTCTGTTGGGGATGAGAGAGCTTGGGAAGTGAGTCAGTTGTTGTTCGCTGATGATACAGCGCTGGTGGCTGATTCATGTGAGAAACTGCAGAAGCTGGTGACGGAGTTTGATAAAGTGTGTGGAAGAAGAAAGTTAAGAGTAAATGTAAATAAGAGCAAGGTTATTAGGTACAGTAGGGTTGAGGGTCAAGTAAATTGGGAGGTGAGTTTGAATGGAGAAAAACTGGAGGAAGTGAAGTGTTTTAGATATCTGGGAGTGGATCTGGCAGCGGATGGAACCATGGAAGCAGAAGTGGACCATAGGGTGGGGGAGGGAGCGAAAATTCTGGGAGCCTTGAAGAATGTGTGGAAGTCGAGAACATTATCTCGGAAAGCAAAAATGGGTATGTTTGAAGGAATAGTGGTTCCAACAATGTTGTATGGTTGCGAGGCGTGGGCTATGGATAGAGTTGTGCGCAGGAGGATGGATGTGCTGGAAATGAGATGTCTGAGGACAATGTGTGGTGTGAGGTGGTTTGATCGAGTAAGTAACGTAAGGGTGAGAGAGATGTGTGGAAATAAAAAGAGCGTGGTTGAGAGAGCAGAAGAGGGTGTTTTGAAATGGTTTGGGCACATGGAGAGAATGAGTGAGGAAAGGTTGACCAAGAGGATATATGTGTCGGAGGTGGAGGGAACGAGGAGAAGAGGGAGACCAAATTGGAGGTGGAAAGATGGAGTGAAAAAGATTTTGTGTGATCGGGGCCTGAACTTGCAGGAGGGTGAAAGGAGGGCAAGGAATAGAGTGAATTGGAGCAATGTGGTATACCGGGGTTGACGTGCTGTCAGTGGATTGAATCAAGACATGTGAAGCGTCTGGGGTAAACCATGGAAAGCTGTGTAGGTATGTATATTTGCGTGTGTGGACGTATGTATATACATGTGTATGGGGGGGGGTTGGGCCATTTCTTTCGTCTGTTTCCTTGCGCTACCTCGCAAACGCGGGAGACAGCGACAAAGTATAAAAGAAAGAAAAGATATATATATATATATATATATATATATATATATATATATATATATATATATATATATATATATATATATACATATACATATATATATATATATATATATATATATATATATATATATATATATATATATATATATATATATATATATATATATATATATATATATATATATATATCCTTCAGTATGTTTACTTTCGATACTGAAGAACAAAAGAAGGAGCTAAACAAGTAAATTTCGTCAAAGACATCTCTCTTTTCTTAACGCTGCCTCGCAAAGATTTTCATTAATTCAAATTGAAGAAACAGACGTATTTTTCTATTGTCTGGTTAGCTCAGTGGTAGAGCGTGAGTCTCACACACTCAAGGTCGTGGGTTCGAGACCCACACCAGACATAATTTTTGTCTTTATCTTTTTTCATTTTGTCCGCATCACATGTGTGCAACATTCAGTATGTTCGTCCAACGTTATAGTGAAGATCTTCACAATGAATTGAGGTTTTCGACCTTATCTGAAAGGGTCAGGTCCACCAAGACGTCCTTGAAATCTTCCAGAAGCTTCTGGCGATCCTCCTCCAACTGCTGGGCACATCAGAGTTAACATGGGCCGGACATCGGTTGTGGAACGACTTAATCTGCTTCCGGTAGTTAGCAGGGATGATAATGAGGGCTCTGACCTCATACCAGGTCAGCTTAGTTCCAGTCTATTGCTTAGTTCCAGTCTATTGCTTAGTTCCAGTCTATTGCTTAGTTCCAGTCTATTGCACGAAATAAAAAAGTAAAACTCATTTCTTTGTGGAAAATTGAGAGGAAAACACGACAGCAACATGGAGATTTACCCTGTGGTTATTTTGCCGGCAAGTCGGCAACGGTCGGTCAAACAGTATTTTGCCGTGGTAATCTCAGTACTTCATATAATACTATGTCACAAAATATGTTCTTGGGGGCGTAGCTCAGTGGTAGAGCACTCGCTTGGCATGCGAGAGGACCCGGGTTCAAACCCCGGCGCCTCCATTTTTTATTTGGGAAATTCATTGTTTTCAATCTTGTGTGTGTGTATATATATATATATATATATATATATATATATATATATATATATATATATATATATATTCTTTCTTTTTTCTTTCAAACTATTCGCCATTTCCCGCATTAGCGAGGTAGCGTTAAGAACAGAGGAGTGGGCCTTTGAGGGAATACCCTCACCTGGCCCAATTCTCTGTTCCTTCTTTTGGAAAATTAAAAAAAAAAAAAAAAAAAAAAAAAAAAAACGAGAGGGGAGGATTTCCAGCCCCACGCTCCCTCCCCTTTTAATCGCCTTCTACGACACGCAGGGAATACGTGGGAAGTATTCTTTCTCCCCTATCCCCAGGGATAATATATATATATATATATATATATATATATATATATATATATATCGTTCGATCAGTCAAGTTAAGCAACGTTGGGTGTGGTTAGTACTTGGATGGGTTGACCGTCTGGGAACACCAGATGCTGTTATCCCTGGGGATAGGGAAGAAAGAATACTTGCCACGTATTCCCTGCGTGTCGTACAAGGCGACTAAAAGGGTAGGGAGCAAAAGGCCGGAAATCCTTTACTCTCATTTTCAATTTTTCTAAAGACGGAACAGAGAAGACATAAAGATATTGTAAAGATGTAATTAATATAAGATATAAGAATGAATGGAAGATATGGATGTAGCTGAAACAAGGAGTAATGAAGATTAAGGTGCAATGAAAATTATTCTGTAGTGAAGATAAATATATAAGTTGAGATTTTGTATTGAACATCAAGAAGAAATGATAATGATGAGACTGTAGTGAAGATGAGGGTTTAGTTAGGGAGTAGTGACAATTGCCTTTACAATGATGATAAGGGAGTAACACAATGAGGAACACAAACTTTCCAAAGCTACGTTCAAGTCAGACTTTGAACTAAGTTCGGTAAACAGAAGGATGATGTTAAGATGAGAGTGTAGTGAAGAAGAGTATAGTGATGATAAGGATATTGTCAAGATAGGTTGTAGTGAAGATACGAATGTAGTGAAGATACGAATGTAGTAGAGATAAGGGTTATAAAAGAGTAAAGTTTATATGAAATGATTATGTAGTGAAGATAAAAATTATTTTTAGTGAACATTAGAGAGTACAATGATGATGGTATAGTAGAAGTAACTGTGTGGTGAAGAAGAGGGTATAGTGAAGATATAATTTAGTGCAATGGATCATGCATTACAAAGTTGTGTCTATCCACACAAGTGTTACACGTCCCAGGTAAAGATATATTCTAGAGATAGTGTATATCTAACATACATATGTGTTTTATAGATATTTATAAAAAGTTTTCCTGAGGGACAATACCTAAGACTTTCGTATTAAAGTTGATCAGTTGTAAGTGATCAAGCATTACAAAGGTGTGTCCATTGCCACAGGTGCTACTGATCCCGGGTAAAGGTATTTTACAATTTTTGTTTCCTTAACCCTTCTAGTTATCAATGCTTCATCTCTGGCTTGATCGTTGCAAGTGACATTTATGTGTGTAATTCTCTTTATTCTTATCATATAATCAGTCAGTTGAGGTGCAGAACACGCTTTTCTTCCTGGTCACTCCACTCTGTCACATTCAGAAGGTGTTACCGGGCTCAACCCGTACGTCGTTACACCAGGAATGACAAGTAACCTTGGGGAAAGGCTGTATCATCGACCAGGGAAGGGAAGAAATAGCACAGTCTCATCGAAAACCTTTTTGCTTCATAGATATGTGCCACCATCCCCTGCTCCTGTGTGGAGTGCAGCAGCCACCAAGGTGTAGGAGCGCCATCAAAGGTGTGCTGGTGATGTGTGGTAATGATAATACGAAGGTGTAGGAGCACCATCAAAGGTGTGCTGGTGATGTGTGGTAATAATAATACGAAGGTGTAGGAGCGCCATCAAAGGTGTGCTGGTGATGTGTGGTAATAATAATACGAAGGTGTAGGAGTGCCATCAAAGGTGTGCTGGTGATGTGTGGTAATAATAATACGAAGGTGTAGGAGTGCCATCAAAGGTGTGCTGGTGATGTGTGGTAATAATAATACGAAGGTGTAGGAGCGTCATCAAAGGTGTGCTGGTGATGTGTGGTAATAATAATACGAAGGTGTAGGAGTGTCATCAAAGGTGTGCTGGTGATGTGTGGTAATAATGATAATACTGTTCACACCATCACCTGGGCTGAGACTCAGGACCTGTTACCCTCCTCCTAAGAAGGACTATTTTTGTGTCCCTACTCATCACACTCTCGACCCTCTTACTATCTTCAAACGATCGGAAATAAAGGCAGATCGTAACTCCGTTAATTCCCTACGATGAAAAGATATTGTGTTTAGGATTATGAAGAGCAAGGAATAGACCCAGATGAGCCAGTGTCCGGGCGTGGCCACTCCTCCATATTGTGTCCCCGGTAGCCACTTGGGCAGCGCTACTGTGTGTCGACTTCAAATTGGTGGACCGCTGCTGCTTGCGATTTATGATTGGTCCTCTGCGGCCCAATGATTTCTGTGCTACGCCTCCGCGGTAGTTGATTGGTCATCGATTGTGAGGATGGAATCCGGGATGAAACATCTATAACTATAGAAAGGTTAAAGATACAAAGATGGTGAAATACCTTGACCCGGGATCAGTAGCACCTGTGGCAATGGACACACCTTTGTAATGCTTGATCACTTACAACTGATCAACTTTAATACGAAAGTCTTAGGTATTGTCCCTCAGGAAAACTTTTTATAAATATCTATAAAACACATATATATGTTAGATATACACTATCTCTAGAATATATCTTTACCTGGGACGTGTAACACTTGTGTGGATAGACACAACTTTGTAATGTATGATCCATTACACAAAATAAACTTCACTAACGAAGAGTTATACCACGAGTCGTTGGAGAATATTGATCAAATACCTATACAGAATTTTCATGTAAGATAAGAGGCATTTCTTGATAGTAAACATAAGAAATGATGATGAAAGAATAGGGACGTAGATGTAAACATTTTGTTAAAAGATGAAACACTCCTGCCTTAAACTAGCTCCTTGTATTACATTTTCACTTAGATACACGCATGATAATGCATTCTGTTCTTTATAAACACAAGTTTTGATGTTTCTAACACGTTTTTATTATTTCTTATATAATCTCAAGGATTCATGTTTAAAGATCTTGGCTATGAACAACCATTATAATACAACATAATACATATCTATCATAAACAAATCATTTATCACAATAACCATTATGTTTGTACCAGATTCTTTAAGTCCTCAGTCACGTTTGTTAATATATAAGAGATTTTTCCGCCACTGACAAGTGGCTCCGTGGTGTGGTGGTTAGCACATCTGCCTCATAAACAGTTGGTCCGGGTTCGATTCCCGGCGGGGCCTTTGTTTTCAGTATTTTTTTGTGATCGTAAATACTCGTAGATATGTTTTTTTTCTCTCTCTCTCTCTCTCTCTCTCTCTCTCTCTCTCTCTCTCTCTCTCTCTCTCTCTCTCTCTCTCTCTCTCTCTCAGCCGACAGGCAAGTTGAAGTTATCTGGAATTCATCCTTTAGAAATCTGGTATACGAAGAGAGGCTATAATGATTGGATCTCTTCTCCTTTAAGACACGTTGACTTCGCAGCGACTTAATCCAAGTGTTCAAAATTCTGAATAAGTTCGATAAAGTGAACGTCGAGCATCTTTTCGAAATACAAGAAAATGTGGTTACCAGGACAAATGGAATAAAACTCAAAGCTAAATGATGTAGTACGGACGTGGGATAAAGTTTCTTTTCCTATAGGTGTGGTTTATCACTGGAATAAGTTACCGTCAGACGTAGTGAATGCTAAAACCATAAATACTTTCAAAAGTCGTTTAGAAAATTATCTTATAAAGTCAGGTATACTTTGAGAAAAACGCCAGAAATTAACGAATAAACGACAGCGATAACGGGGACACTAGAAGGCTAATGTGCAGAATCAAATTTTTCTTGTCAAGCTATTATTTTTGTTTTTCACACAACCCAGTCGTGGGCCAATCAGGCCTTCTGTTGTCTGTCTTTCTAATGTAAACATAACTTTATTATGTTGCTGAACATTTGAAATAACACAGTTATAATGACTTATAGATATTTTCTAAACACAAAATGATACTAAAAGAATGATAATGTAACTGTATGAATATATATTGAACATGTAAGAGGAGTCTCAAGGTCATCAGTAATGCTATATATATAATATCAGGATAAGAACTTGACAATCATCATCACAGTCACGTTGCTGCCACGGTGGTGACCGCTGCTGCGTCTTGTAGCCAGGTTGTAGCTCTTCCTCCCGTGCCAGTGCTTACCCTGGCTTGGTTTATAAGGCTTGATATCTGTTGCGTCCAACTTGTATTCATAAGGTTGGTTGTGCAGGATTAAACTTTCACTGACCGCAGGAGAACTCAGCCTGGCCTTTGTGTGTCCGGCCCAACTCTGAAAACCTTACTGCTCGACCAACTGCCTCATCTTTTTTGTGGGGGTAAGGTAGTTCTTTTTTCCCCACTGTCTGGGGTGGCTCACCACCTAGTTTGGGACGAGGTCCCTGTTAGGATGGATAACGGGAAACCATCCACTGCCCCCGTACTGGGAAGTGGTAATGAACGACCCAACATCAAAGCTAGAAACGTTAAATTTGTTAACATACATGAGACCGGTTCAACGCCCCTGGCCTCCCTCAATCCCTTCTTGATCAGGAAGGTCATTGATGGCTGGTCAGGTCCCGTTGACATGGTCAGGAAACTGGCAAGTGGTGATCTGGTCAAGGTCAAGTCGGCGATCAGGTAGCCGATTTGCTCAAGGTGACCCAGTTCCATATTTACAAGGTCGTGGTCACAATTCCAGTATCCATGAACTCGTGCAGGGGAATTATCTACTGTCTGGAACTCATGGACATGTCGGAGGACGAAATTGTGAAGGAACTGGCAGACGTTGATGTGGCCCAGTTGATAAATTTGACATTTGGATAATCAAATCTCCCGGATGAGATCTTCGTTGGTTACTTACGTTGCCAAGTAAGACCTTACATCCCGAACCGTTTGCGTTGCTTCAGGCAACCATCCAAGCTGGGACCGGGAATGTCCACGGTTCAAGTTCGAGAAGGAAGTGTGTGAGGTGAAGACACGTAAAAACATTTCGTATGGCGAGGCTAGGAAGAGGGTTAAGGAGTCTTGTGAGACTCCCAACCCCAATGAATCCTATGCTTCGGCATTGAAACACAAGCCTGTTATGTGTACAGTTGCCACGCAGACTCCTTCCGTCACAAAGACCATCGCCACCGAAAAACTCTCACCTTCTCCTCGAACAGAACCTAAAGTTCAAACCTCCTCTGATGCCCAATAATGATTAATGATATTCTGACTCCAGCTTCCGTCCCGTGAAATCTTAAATACTCAATTTATGCTGATGATTATTGCATTGTGGCATTCCTCGCCTAATGCACAATTTTCGGCTGAGCGGGTTCAAGCTACGCTTGATCCGTTCATCGTTGGCCGCTACAACGGGGATCTAGCTTCTCACTCAACAAAAGTATTGCGGTTGTTTTTTCCGGTAAAATATTATCCTGAATTTGCAGTTAACATTACATACCAACGCGATCCCTTTTCGCAATAATGCTAAATTTCTTGGACTGTATTTTGATAAAAGATTGAATCGGAAAAGTCATATTGACTACTTAGTGGTAAACTGTAATAAAAGGTTAAATATCCTCAAATATCTCTCGGGTTCCTTCTGGGGAGCTGACAGAAAATCTATATTAATGGCATATAAGTCCTTGGTTACATCTAAATTAGACTCTGGCTCTCAGGTGTATGTTTCGGCAGGCGAGTATACCCTGAGGAGGCTGGATATGTTACAGAATAAATGTTTACGAATGTGTCTTGGAGCTCAATCATGCACAGGAGTTCCACGAATGGAAGTTGAAGCAAATGTGCCTCCTCCTCTCCAGCTAAGACGCGACATTTTAGCCTGGAAAAGTGATATTCTGATGGCCAGAAGAAACAATACTCCCACCTGTCGCCTCATAAAGGAATGTTCACAGCTTGTCGAGAGAGGCGTCAGGCCCCTGGCCGTCAGAATACACCTCGTCGGTGAGAACTCGGGCATCAAAGTGAGTGAAGTGGACTCGCTGATCAAGAGGAAATTACCTCCATGGCAGGTTAAAAGAACCAAAATTATGACAAGTTAGCTTCCAGCCAATAAGGCTGACTTGCCAGAGTGCGAGGTACACCAGCGTTTTCGTGAGATCATCGTCAAACATGTGTCATATTATCACTTCTACACTGACGGCTCCAAGATGAACGAATGCCTGGGTGCAAGTGTATGGTCGGTGGAGTGTGCCAGACCAAACATCTATTTTGGGCGCGGAATTATTTGCTATTGATCGAGCCATAGATTACATAATCAATTCAAATCATGACAAAGCAATGATCTTTTCTGATTCACTTTCAGCCCTTAAGGCAATTAACTCTGGCCACACAGAGTCAAATGAAATTCATGGCAATGATATTACTAAAGTTGATACATGTAATAAAGATATCATCTTGATCTGGGTGCCTGGCTGGTCATTGCAATATATACGGCAATGAGCAGGCAGACCGGTTGGCTAAGTCAACATCAGAACTCGACGAGATGGTTCCGATCCCTCGGGAACTGGGCTCCCGCCTTATCTTAGGAAAGAATTCAATATTTATTGTGTGGCAAAGTCAGTGGACCAGCCTGACAATACCCAGCAAATATAAACCACAAGTAGCAGACTGGACGACCTGGTGATGCACGAAGAACAGAAGAGAGGAAGTCGTTCTGACCCGTCTACATCAACTATACCTACAACACCCACCTACAACCATACATCACACATAACACCCACCTACATCCATACATCAAACACAACACCCACCTACAACCATACATCACACACAACACCCACCTGCAACCATACATCACACACAACACCCACCTACAACCATACATCACACACAACACTCACCTACAACCATACATCACACACAACACCCACCTACAACTATACATCACACACAACACTCACCTACAACCATACATCGTACACAACACTCACCTACAACCATACATCACACACAACTCTCACCTACAACCATATATCACACACAGCACCCACCTACAACCATACATTACACGCAGTACCCACCTACAACCATTTTTCACACACAATACTCACCTACAGCCATACATCACACACAACACCCACCTACAACCATATAACACGCACAACTCCCACCTACAACCATACATCACACACAACACCCATCTATAACCATATATAAACCCAAACTTTCCAGCAAGATGCGAAACCTGTCAATCCAATCTGCCAATAGACCATCTCCTCACCTCTAAATGACCGGCGAAGCTTGATTTATGCGGAAGCTTCAAAATCTCCCTCCTGTAGGGACGCGGCACTACCACCTGGTGAACTGCCTGCCACTCCTCGTCTTCCCCATTACATGACGCTGGACACCACCTCCTCATTAACAGAGAGCTCCACCTCACTCGGCTCACTCTCGGGCAGTGACTGTAGTTTTCACTTTCTGCGTTTCAACGGCTATGTCCTCAGGCACACGGCCTGCCGTGCCAGCTGTCATGGACCTGGCATCATCGTGGTCGGGGACTATCTCTGGTACCTCTTCATCAAGCTACACTGCCTCCGTGGACTTCACCGGGCCCGTAGGCAACACCGGCACTGGGTTCATCTTCCCACTCGCTAGGTCGCTGCCTAACACAAAGTCCACGTCTAAGACAGGCAACTTATCTACAACCCCTACAAAAGCATGACCCGTGAAGAGATCTGTTTCTACCCTCACATCGACTAGTCGAGCTTCCTTGGGACCGGACAGTCCATCTAGTAAGACTCGGTCCCCAAACTCTTCTCGCGGCACCAAGCCATCCAACATCAGGGACTGCAGCGCACCAGAATTCCGTAATACGGTCACTTTTCGTCGTACACCACATAGCCCTCAGACAAGAACGCATTGCAGTTCCCACAGAACGGATCTTTAACTACAGATTGATCAACACTTTCGCAATCCCTCACTTTCCTAGGAGCAGGGACAGCCTCACCTACTTTACTAAGTGGCCCTAAAGTTGAGAAGAGACTCACGGGCCTACATATAAATTCAAAAAGTAGAGTCTCTGGATTCCTTCACCCGAGCCCAGCACTCCCTCACCTGGTGCCCAGCCTTGCCACAGTGGAAGCAAACTTTAACTTTCTGGGAATATTTCCCTTGACTTTTATGAGTTACTGGCAAGGTAGCAGATTCAGGTGGGATTACATTATTACCGGACTTTCCTTTGCCATCTGAACCCTTCGAACGTCTCTCCGTACCAAGTTTGGAGCGTAGCCACTACGTGCATAAATCGCCCTTTTTGCAAAAATACTTGACATAAATCTGACCAGGTCTACACATTCAGCACTGCCTGTTTCACGACCTCAATCATTACACTGATCAGCGTCAGCACTGGTCAACGACATGATTAACGAATCAAGGAAGGAGATTCCGTTAAGGCAAGAAATATCCCGGCGAGGTCGCCAATCTATGTTACGAACTCAATACTTATTCGAGCAAGGTCGCCAGTAACATGCATATGTTACAAATACTATACTGATCCTTGTCTTTGCAAGGACGTTAGATTTGTTATGTTACACAACTCAGGATAACGCTATCTTAACGTTATGGGATTAAAACAAACATCAAAGTTAGAATTACTTATAATAAAAGAATTCAAATGTACAAGGTGAACACATAAATCAGGCATGAATCATTTACGTTAACACTGAACATGAGTTTAACATTGAACATAAGTTAACTTTCCAGATAAGATTTCAAGCCAGGAGATCTCTTTCCTTTATGACAATTTGTTCAATATCATTACACTTAGACCTGACGTGACACAGTAAACATCATCGTTAAACTTAGCTAAACCTGACGTAACACAGTAAACATCATCGTTACACTTAGCTAAACCTGACGTGACACAGTAAACATCTTACAAACTAAGACAGCGGTGGCTGCGGGGTTCGAGACAGGGAGAGCCTACATTACCTTGCTGGGCTCGGGACTGTTGAAGGAATCGACTCCCAGACGATCGTCTGAGCCTTTTATCTGAAGGACCAGCAAGGCAGGAACAGCTAGCCACGCCTTGATCCGCCACCTATGGCTACGATAGGTCAGAATGACACAATTGCCCTTGATATGTCAAAAGACTGATTGTCACTCCCTCATCTTGACGTGATTGGCTGAAGGAGGCCTAAGGTCCGGCCCACATATGGCGTGAATTCAAACTCCTTTGTTCCTTTGTCTACGACAGCAACGAACGTAAGGGATGACATACCCCGCAGCTGGCCCCCACGTCTTGACCTGACGCCGTTGATAAGGGTTCGGATGCTGGAGGACTGGTCAACATCTGCTTCAAAACAGATCAAATAACTCGGTCAGGGAAGTGAGGTCCGAGCCGTTAGCAACAACACCCTACACAAAGGTACACCATACACAAATAAACACCATACACATACATACGAACATTTGGGCACACACACATACACACATATATATATGTATATATATATATATATATATATATATATATATATATATATATATATATATATATATATATATATATATATATATATATATATATATATATATATATATATATATATATATTCATATATATATATATATATATATATATATATATATATATATATTTCCAGCCCCCCGCTCCCTCCCCTTTTAGTCGCCTTCTACGACACGCAGGGAATACGTGGGAAGTATTCTTAATCCCCTATCCCCTATCTTTTTTTTTTTTTTTTTCCAAAAGAAGGAACAGAGAATTGGGCCAGGTGAGGGTATTCCCTCAAAGGCCCAGTCCTCTGTTCTTAACGCTACCTCGCTAATGCGGGAAATGGCGAATAGTTTGAAAGAAAAGAAAATATATATATATATATATATATATATATATATATATATATATATATATATATATATACATATATATACATATATATATATATATATATATATATATATATATATATATATATATATATATATATATATATATATATATATATATATATATATATATATATATATATATATATATATATATGTTTCTAGATGGTTACCCTAGCTTTAGATTTCATTATTTGATTTGATTGTTTGTAGTTTATTTTTGCTTAAGATGTTATTTTCAACATCACTGGAGTTTGTCAAAGTTAAACGCCATCTCCACTACATCATCACAATCATTTTGAATATCAATGGATTTTCTGTGGTTTAAGGTTATTTTCAATATATCTTCACAGTCATCTTGTTTTCATCATCGATGTCGTTTATCTTGGTCAAAGACTATCTTCACTACATCCTTATACTTATCTAATTATCAATATCACTGGCCTCTATCTTGATAAAAAGTCATCTTCACTACATCCCCATAATCATCATACTTTCAATATCACTAGCGTATTTTTTGGCCAAAGGTCATCTTCACTACATCATTTTAGAAAGTCACTTTCAACAGCACTGAACTTTATCTTCAGGAAAATCTATCTTCACTATATCCTCACAGTCATCTCGTTTTCAATATCAGTGGCCTTTATCTTGGTCAAGGCCATCTTCACTACATCCTCATGAATATCTTACTTTGGACATTTCTTGCCTTTATGTATATATATTAATATATAAACTACATTGCAAAATACATTAAATAGAATCATCTAACTTCACTATATTAGCTTTACTATATTTAAATATAAACAAGGTCTAACCGAGGTTACTTGGTTGAGCAAGACGTGAGAATATCATCAAATGGGCCTCCAGCCCTGGGTTGAAATTGTCGCTCTGACGTATTTCGAGTTCAGTGCTGATACAGGAACATTGATTAAGGGACTATCTTGTTAGTCTGTGTAACTTCGCCTGACCCAATCCACGTCTTCAATGGCTTTCTGTTACTACAAACGGGATTACAAAGGAAAGGCTTCCTTTGTTAGTTTCATGAATACCTTCGTTCAAATGAAGGGAAAGACTATTACTATGAAGCGGTACCTTATCAGCAGGAAAGAGCTGCAGCAACGGTATGAAAGTTACTGCAAGATACATAACGAGCCCGTGGCTTCCAACGTAAACATCGGCCGCCATTTGGGTTCCCTCGGCATCATGTGTGACACCAAGATTGGACCCGTTGGGAAACAGGAACGATACTATTCTGGTATCATGTGGCTCGATGGCGCAGGATCACCGGTTGAAATGCAAAGAAAATGGAGAAAGCCGCCCAAACGTATCATGAAGGCCGTGCAAGAGAAGATCGAGAGGGATCGGTTGAGAGACGATATCGCTCACAGTATATTGAAATTTATACCCAAGACTTCCCCTGATCTCCAGACACAGCCAGTCACAGAGACCACCAGCCCCGCTTCCCAGACACAGCAAGTCACAGAGACCACCAGCCCCGCTTCCCAGACACAGCAAGTCACAGAGACCACAAGCCCCGGTCCCCAGACACAACCAGTCACAGAGACCACCAGCCCCGCTCTCCAGACACAGCCAGACACACAGCCCACCAGCCCCGGCCCCCACACAAAGCCACAAGATCCTGATATTGAGAAGACAAATGAATTTCTCGATGATTTTTTGCTTTCACTGGAGAAGAACTGATGAGTTCCTTATGGACAAGACAAAATGTTAAAAAAAGAATCTATATAAGTTCACTTATGGAGTGAGATCTTTGACGGAGCTGTGCTGCCTATAGCACAGCCTACCAAAGGGTGATCTTTGCTGTCGTGCAGTAACCTCATGAGGGCGGAGTCCGGCTACACTTTCTTTACCGAGGAAAAGATCTCTGCACTAAAATTGAGTTTCTCCGTTGGCGTCAGGGTAAACACCCATCCCCCCCGAAGCTTGGTTACCTTTCCGTGGTGGGGGGGACTTCATGGATTGGGCAGTAGCAACCATCGTTGGTTGCTTCTGTTCAATCCATGAACGAAAAACCAAGCATCTTGAACGTAATTGTCGTATAAATTCACTTGGTGTCAAAACTGACGCGAAAGCGTTTGTCTCAATTTTGTCAGAAATGTTTGTGCGTCTCGGCCTGATGGCGGGAGTCGGTTTGGCGCTGTGGTCATGAGAGAATACGAGGAAGATTGGCAACCGTCCCAGAAGTAGCTACAGTGAGGCCCAGCAGCTGTCCCTAATATTGTGGAAGGCACTCATGTAAGGTGTGCAGTGAGGCGCAGCAGTAACAAGGGAAACGGACAACCAAAACAGCAATCTTGATCATCAGGAGGCTATCCAATGCTCAGAGTAGATAAGGATGATTATTGTATGGCTTCGCTCAGAGGATGAAAATCTTAGCCGTAAAAATCAATAAGTAAAATAACTAGTAGTTAGTGGTAGTGAAGTGGAATTACCGCATTTCTGTGGTCTTAATAGTAAAACTAAACTTTTCGTTTTCTCCATCAATCTAGAGGTGTTGTAGACCACCATCTTTAAGGTTGTAAGGTAATGGTAACTACAAGGTTATGACCTCGGCAAATTTGTGATGGAAAGTGCAGGAAATGTGGTAATGTATATAATATGAATTATATATAGTTGTATAATAAATCTGTTCATACCTACCTTTGCCTTCCGAGATAATGTTCTCGACTTCCACACATTCTTCAATACTCCCAGGATTTTCGCCCCCTCCCCCACCCTATGATTCACTTCCGCTTCCATGGTTCCATCCGCTGCCAGATCCACTCCCAGATATCTAAAACACTTTACTTCCTCCAGTTTTTCTCCATTCAAACTTACCTCCCAATTGACTTGACCCTCAACTCTACTGTACCTAATAACCTTGCTCTTATTCACATTTACTCTTAACTTTCTTCTTTCACACACTTTACCAAACTCAGTCACCAGCTTCTGCAGTTTCTCACATGAATCAGCCACCAGCGCTGTATCATCAGCGAACAACAACTGACTCACTTCCCAAGCTCTCTCATCCACAACAGACTTCATACTTGCCCCTCTTTCCAAAACTCATGCATTCACCTCCCTAACAACCCCATCCATAAACAAATTAAACAACCATGGAGACATCACACACCCCTGCCGCAAACCTACATTCACTGAGATCCAATCACTTTCCTCTCTTCCGACACGTACACATGCCTTACATCCTCGATAAAAACTTTTCACTGCTTCTAAGAACTTGCTTCCCACACCATATATTCTTGATACCTTCCACGGAGCATCTCTATCAACTCTATCATATGCCTTCTCCAGATCCATAAATCCTACATACAAATCCATTTACTTTTCTAAGTATTTCTCACATACATTCTTCAAAGCAAACACCTGATCCACACATCTTCTACCACTTCTGAAACCACACTGCTCTTCCCCAGTCTGATGCTCTGTACATGCCTTCACCCTCTCAATCAATACCCTCCCATATAATTTACCAGGAATACTCAACAAACTTATACCTCTGTAATTAGAGCACTCACTCTTATCCCCTTTGCCTTTGTACAATGGCACTATGCACGCATTCCGCCAATCCTCAGGCACCTCACCATGAGTCATATATACATTAAATAACCTTAGCAACTAGTCAACAATACAGTCACCCCTTTTTTTAATAAATTCCACTGCAAAATCATCCAAACCTGCTGCCTTGCCGGCTTTCATCTTCCGCAAAGCTTTTACTACCTCTTCTCTGTTTACCAAATCATTTTCCCTAACCCTCTCACTTTGCACACCACCTCGACCAAGACACCCTATATCTGCCACTCTATCATATATATATATATATATATATATATATATATATATATATATATATATATATATATATATATATATATATATATATATATATATATATATATATATATATATATTCCTATGAGTTCACGGGGAAAATGAAACATGAAAAGTTCTTAAGTGCACTTTCGTGTAATAATCACAATATCAGGGGAGACACAATAGAGAAATATAACAGTCAGTTGATATACATCGAAGAGACGAAGCTAGGACGCCATTTGGTAAACATGTGATTGTCCAAAACATACAACGAGCGCTCATAAACTTATCATTTTACAAAACTTATCAACAATAAACTTATCTAATTTGTATAGACCATCACTAATATTAAGATTATAATTCTTTGTGTATTTGATTATAAAAGATTCAATGATATTTTTCTTGGTAACAGAGTTAGAGTTAATAACTGAGATAGCGTTACTCCAGTCAATACAATGATCATAGTTTTTAACATGATTAAACAAGGCATTTGATTCTTGTCCCGTTCTTATACTATATTTGTATTGCTTAAGTCTAACAGAAAAATCCTTACCAGTCTGACCAGCATAAAATTTATCACAGTTTCCACAAGGCACTTTATAGATGGAACCAAATGGCGTCCTAGCTTCGTCTCTTAGATATATACCAACTGACTGTTATATTTCTCTCTTGTGTCTCCCCTGATGATGTGATTATTACACGGAAGTGCACTTGGGAACATTTCGTGTTTCATTTTCCCCGTGGACTCAAAAGCCAGAACATCTATTGTAGAATCTAGATCGTTCTGAACCATAGATGGAAGATGTTGGATCTTTACTTCATCGATGATTGGTAAGTTGATGTTTTGGGGGATTCGTCCTAAACTCGGGATAGTTCTATCAATTCGTCCCAAATAATGATCATGAGTGCCGAATAATTTGAAACTGGAACTGATAAGAGTATATTGTTGTCCTAACTGAATGTGACCCAGAAATAAATAGGATTTGGGATGATTAGGTGGGCAATGAATAAGAACATTTTGTGGGTCTGGGAAAAACAGTACGTGATACTGGTCTATACTTTCAATCCAAGGTTCATTAACAACAATTTCCTTAAAGGAACAAGAACGAAGAACATTTTGTTGACGCCCAAAAAGTAGTTGGCACTCACATGAATTTGTTTGTAAATTATGGAAAACCAAGGTATGGGGTGAGGAGGGGGGGATGGGAGGAGGTGCAAATCAAGTTCTCAAGCAATGGTTTATGGCACAATGCTAAATCATCCATGGAGAGATGTGCAATCAATGAGGAATAAATATTTTATAATAGAAAGTTTATGTTATCAGCAAGGACGATAGTCTTTTGCAACTCTTCTGTATAATTAAAAGGGAATGGTATTACGTTCACAAGGCTGTAAGTATTGGAGTCAGTGAATGGTATGTGGATAATGACCGCTTCGAGGATCACGTCAACCGTTAGTAAGGAGTAATAACTGGCCACGTGATGCAGAGGGAGAGCTGGGGTGCAACCGAATTTCGTCATTGCTTGTTTAATGATACGTGTGAGTTCCGAGAAGGGAAAAAATGATGTTGTGACAACTTGGTTTACCAGATTATTAACATCCTCCAATAAGCCAGTGAAATAATGCGCATAATAAGTGATTTGGATATATTAACTATCACCATATGTAGAAATAGTCACCATAGCATATATAGTATTAACAGATTTTGACAGTAATTCTACCTTTTGTGTCAAGTTATTAACAGTTAACATTGTCATTCAAATATTTAGAATGTTGTTTTAAGATCTTAGCTTTAGCCTCAATATACCTGTAGTTAAGAAGTTGTTGAAATTGTAAGGATCTAACCTGATTCCTAACTGAATTAAGTTCTTCCTGAGTAGCAATACCAAACAAATATGATTGGAGGGAACCTACAAAATTAAGCAGACCTCTCTTGCTTCTCCTTTGCTTTTTCATGTTCATCCTGGCATTAGTATTTACTGGAGATTCAGTGTCTTGTATTATGTCATACAGAATCACACAGGTACTATTCAGTTTCCAGGTCCACTGGTTTAACAAAGTCGGAGGAGGAGCAACACTAGAGTTTCTGATGGACGCACTTGTGTAAAACTTGAGTAAGGTAGACCGTAAGCGAGGTACGGCCTCCATTAGTTTTACTAAATTACGGTAAGTGTAGGGTAGACCCTCCAGGCCCAACTTAACTGTGTCCCTCACGAGGCGGACCCGGCGGGGAGTTGTAAGAAGGGCGCCTGGTACTGCCATGGTGTCATATATAGGAAGACACCATAATGACATGAGAAGGAAGAACCTGTAAAATGATAAACTTAGCAGCTTTTTAAAGGCGAGGTCTTAATGATGTTTGTGTGGTGGTGATGTGAGGGTAGTCGGTCCTGGTGTGGGGACAGACTGAACAGTGGTAGAAGTTGGTTGGTTGACATTGTTCGTGGGTTGGGAAGTACTGACTGGTGTGGGACCGGGATGATCATGTTCAGAATACTATACAACTTTCAAGTGGTCCTCATGTTCTTCACGAATGCCACCTGTAAACTTATGTCCCTTTAAATGAGCTAAGACTCTATAAGGACCAGAAAATTTGGGGTAAGGTTTAGGAACTTCACTTCTGGAGTTAAATTCTTGCACCATTACCAAGAGTCCGGGAGCTACGTACCTTTGATGGTTTCGCCGATTTATCAACCTGGTTCGTGAAGGTTGTAGTGGCTTCACCTAGATTTTCCTTGATCCTTTGATGAATCAATTGAGTCGTGCGATATTTTTCCGCTACAACTGATTTCTGGACCGCTGGACATGAAGGAGGGGACGCTATTATGTCATACGGCAGCACTTTATCAAAACCATGTAAGGCGTGGAAGGGTAAGTCTCCAATTGACTTATGATATGCTACATTTAATGAACATTAGACATCAGACAGGTATTCATCCCATTCATCATGATCAAAATTAATGTTGGTGGGAAGACATTGGAGGATCTTACGGTTCAACCTTTCTACCAGGCCATTCGAGGCTGGGTGATGTGCCATTATATTACATTTACTTATGTTATACAATTTACAGAATTCTTCTAATAATGAGTTATTAAATTCCCCACCATTATCTGTGACTAAAATCTTCGGCGCATTATATCTGTCTAAGATATGTTTTTTGAACGCCTCAGCGACCGTGGCTGCGTCTTTATTTTGAACTGGAACTAATTCACAATATCTCGTGAAGGCATCAGTAATTACTAAAATGTATCTGTAGCCTGCCATGGACCTAAGAAACCTCCTAATATGTCCATATGAACTCTTTCCCATGGGTATGAAGGTAAAGGATATTTCAACACAGTTTGCGGGGTAGTGGGACTTCCCTTGTGTGTCTTACAGGTTTGGCACCTCCAAATATGATGTGTAATGTTTTTATGTATCTTGGCCAAAAATACCTCAAACGAGTTTGCTTGTAGCATCTATCTGCGCCTGGGTGTGCGGCCTGGGTTGAATCATGTGCTAACTTCAAGAAATCCCGTACTAATGCTGTTGGAATGATTGTCTGTTTAACAACACGGGCGAGCACTCCTAATTTCGCATCCCTGCACAAGACTCCCTCACTGTGCTAGATACAATTCTCTGACTGGGACAACTGTTCTAGCATCCAAGGAAGATCTTATACCCTCTAGGAATTCTATGACAGGACCCCAGACTGGGTCATCCCGTTGATGCTGTCTCAACCTCTCTACATCAAAATCTACCAAGCTATTATCTACAGTGACTGCACCCACTCTGCGGGAAAGCGCGTCTGCAACTGCATTGGATGAGCCCGAAGCAAAACGAGAATCTGGGTCAAATGTTTGCATACTTAAAAACCTTTTCTGAAACTTTCCTGTAGGATCTTGTTGAAAAATGCTTAACAATGCTCTGTGATCTGTATACACTGTGGTAGGGTAACCATATATATACTCTTTGAACTGTTGAGTGCCCAAACTGCTGCAAGGCCTTCTAACTCAGTTACTGAGTATAAGTTAAACGCATTGTCTTGTGCTGTAGATCACTGGAATGTAACTCCCTGTTTCAAAAGTGAAGTTAGTGGGTTTGCGATCTACGCGAAAATTGCCATAAATCTTCAATAATATCCTGCTAAACCAAGGAAGGATTTGACCTTGTCTGTTGTGGAAGGGACTGGCCGTTCTACAATTGTGTTTACTTTATCTGCATTAGGTTGAATACCGTTTTCATCAACGGTGTGACCTAAGTAATTAATTCTTGTTTGTAAAAAGGAACATTTGGATAACTTGAATTTTAGGTTTGCATCCTTAAGTCGTAGAAATACTCTCTCAAGACTTTTGACATGAGCAGCAATATCTGGAGACATGACAATTATATCATCAAGATAAACCAATACTTCTTTGCCCAACATGTGACGACAAATGTTAGTCATTAACCTTGAGAAGGTGATCACCGGTGAGGAATGAAGACCGAAGTGCATGATGCATATGAACTGCCAATGACCATCTGGCGTACTGAACACAGTCAGGGGACGGCTTTCCTCTGACAAGGGAATCTGCCAAAATCCGCTCAATAAATCCAAAGTTGAAAATACCTTATTGTTACCGAGGCTATGAAGAAGCTCTGATACCACTGGTAATGGGAAACCATCTTTCAAAGTGACCTTGTTGTTGAGTTTTCTAAAATCTATGACTGGTCTAAAAGTTCCGTCCTTTTTCGGAACGATCAGAAGTGGTAAATTCCATGGTGATCGTGATTCCTCTATAACCTTATCTTTCAACATGTCCTGAACAAGTTTGTTTGCTATGTCTCTGTGCGCGTGTGGCAATCGATAGGCTGGGACGTCAATGGGACGTGTGTGTGTTTTTCTCTAAGTTAATAATGTGAACATCCAAATGAGTTCTACCGAGTGGTTCTCCTGATAAGGCAATAGTAGACCTATACTGGTTAAGTAAGTCTGTTAACTGGTCAACATGTTTGGTTAATCCTACCTTGGATATCATGTCAGGGGTGATGGTGGGGAGCTGACTCGAGCCGTGCACTGCTGAGTCAGGGGTAGGAGGAGTAGGTGGTGGTGGGTTAATGGAATGTGAGACTAGACAGATGTTAAACTCATGCAATTCCTCGTCTTGAATTCCGGACTTCAAAACGGAGAATTCCACAAGCTTGGCCCCTCTGCGGAGACGGACAGGAGTGGGGTCCCGTATTGGCAATGTATATGGTGACCTCTCCATCTGCGGTCTCATGAATAGAGGCATCCATCGATAGTCCTTTGACAGTTAGTGATGAAGGTTCAGCAACTACTCTTAGTGCGAGATCACCCTGACTATGTCTGAGTCCATGATCATTCATCTATGTTCGAGAAAGTGAGAGAGGAACCTTCGTTAATGTGTTACTATGCAGAGTCATGTTGGTTCTCAGTTTACCAGGGCAATGATGAGTAGAAAAGTAAAAAGGACGCGTATTGTCTACCGTGAAGCAAGACGTGGGAGCAGATGTATTAATGACTCTGACTGAGTGAGAACTCTTCTCTGACAACGGCAGGAACGTATTATCAACACAAACAACATGATAAATAGGACAGATCTTATGTTGTGCCATAGAGTGGCGTCCTAGTAACAAGTTAGCAGGAAACGTTACTCCACGAACAATGTAAAGGGGTTACGGTAATGACCGAGTCGCCTATGTGAATGTTCATTTTAATAGTGCCCCTTACGTCGAGATTTTCATTTGAGATACTTTGAAGGGATGGGTAAAAGTCCGAGTATTTAACAAGTTGAGTGCGCCACATTAATGGTTGAATAAAATCACAATGAATGACATCTGCTTCCGCGCCGCTGTCTAGAAAGATTGTGATTGTCTTATCCTGGAAAGAACCCACTAAATCGAAACTTGTGAGAAAATGGCGAAGAACGAAAATGTCTTAAGAGTTCCTTATGTGATGGAGTCTTGTCATGAGCGAGAGATTGTCATTGTTGATAATGACATGATGAACCTGTGTTAGGTGACGTCTGCCTAGCTAATGCTCGGCATTCCGCTGAAGTGTGTCTAGCGTTCCTATGATATGAACACCTGCTTGGTGGTGTTGGGCGCGAGCGGGTGAAGGTCTGACTGGAGGAAATCATGACTAGGTCGGCAGAATTGTGACGACCGAGGCTGTGATGACATGGGTTGTTGACTGCGTTTGTTGTTCTGGTCGAGGCTCACGTGAGAATGAGTCCCATGTGTAAGGACACACATTCGCTTTATGTCCTGGTTGGCCACACCGGAAGCACGTCACTTTATGTGAGTGTTTGTCATCACTGAATCGCTGTATTTGACCGTGAGAAGAATGATTGTGTTGACCACTAGAATGTTTCCTCACACTTTGGGAAGCCGACACCCTCCCTAGTGTCTTGGTGTTGGAATATCCACCTTTCTTTTGAGTGTAATTCAACACTTTTGTTACTGACCCACAATGATGGGTCGATGTTCTCATTAAGTAACCGTCGTCTTACGTCTGGAGGTCAGGTCCTTGAGAATGAAGGTTATGTGTAATAAACACATGAGTGTTTGCACATGAGTTTCAGGATTCATGATGGCCGATATGCATGATGAGGATTCATAAGCCGCCTAACTAATCTCATTCTTCCATGTAAGGTACTCCAGTGATCAGGGACTGACGTATCATCCAAGTATGTTGTGTTGAGAGCACGTTAAAGGATGTGAAGTGAACTATCTGAGAATGATTCCTCACAACCTAATTTAAACAACGTTTTAAATTCCTCCCAAGATGTACAGTTTCCAATGTCATCTGAGTCATAGACAACCCTAGCTTAATTGTTAGGCTTGTTGAAATCAATGAGATTTTTAGCAGCCGATATAAGCGCTCTGTCTCCTGAATCACCATTATCTTCAACAATGTCCTCTGCATTTCTAATCCACCGATCAGAATTTGACAGTTTACCATCAAATAACTCGTGTGGTTCCCTAGCTTGTTTTAGTGTAAAAACAGTTTTTGTGAAGGAATTGATTGTCCTGAGTTTTTGTGATGTGGAGGGGGAGGTGGGTGTTGGTGTGGTAACGTGTAAGGAGGTTTCTGTGGGTCATCTGTGTCACCAGAATCTGTCAAAACAACTTTGTGTGACGTCACCATTTTAGAAGGTTGGTTCCGTTTATAATAAGAGATTCTAGGTAAATTCCTAAGTACATATGAACCTTTACGATTACCGCATGGAATATCTTCGGACATGTAATACAATCTGACTTAAAGTGTTTAAGTAATAATCCCTTCGAAAAAATCAAAATATAATTAACACTATTGTCCTAATCCAAAATACATAACGTGAATATCATTTGAAAATATTGTAATGAAATAAAGGCAATGAAAAGTCTGGCATAACAATATAACATATCAATACAAGATTCTGTACGTGAAAGTAGTCATCACTAAAAACAATAGTACCAATGTATGAATACATAAGAAAGAATATATGCAAGAATAACTGAAAACTTAGATTGATCTGCTAAACTACAAAGATGAATATTCATATTACCCAAAAGTATATATATGTCTATATTTATAGATTAGGAACTAGTAACACACACAAGGAGCATATCTCAAAGACTGAACCATTTTGACATAGTTCTTATCTGAATGGGAGATTCGCTCACGAAGACGTCTTGGGTGTAGCTTAGCGAGGTGGAGACGTGTGCAGACTAGCGGCTCGCTGGGTGTAGCGAGGTGAAGATGTGTGCAGAGTAGCGACTCGCTGGGTGTAGCGAGGTGAAGACGTGTGCAGAGTAGCGACTCGCTGGGTGTAGCGAGGTGAAGATGTGTGCAGAGTAGCGACTCGCTGGGTGTAGCGAGGTGAAGACGTGTGCAGAGTAGCGACTCGCTGGGTGTAGCGAGGTGAAGATGTGTGCAGAGTAGCGACTCGCTGGGTGTAGCGAGGTGAAGACGTGTGCAGAGTAGCGACTCGCTGGGTGTAGCGAGGTGAAGATGTGTGCAGAGTAGCGACTCGCTGGGTGTAGCGAGGTGAAGATGTGTGCAGAGTAGCGACTCGCTAGCAGGAAAGTTGAGTGAGCGACAAGGGCTGGACCACGCGATGCTGACGTCTGGGATGTCGCCACGGCTGATGATGACGCGTCTCTGGAGCGGTTGACAAGATGACCTCCACGTTGGTGTTGGCAGGATGGCTGACCTTGCTTGACACGTCTGGATGTGATGACAACACTGCACGGTGGTGGCGCTGTCTTGATGTCCTTGCAAGCGGGAGAGTGTCAGCAATGCAATAAAGACGTATCTTCACTGCATTGAGGTACGGGTGATGGAGAACGTAGCTGGCCGTAGTTTCCGCCCTTAACGTCCACTAGAGCGAGCGCCAAGACTGTGTCAGGTAGGCTTGTATGACTGCTGGCAACACCAGACGTAGAAATATGAAGTAGATGTGACGGTCGTCTGTGGTCACGTGGGTTGATAGGAAGGAAATCAGGCCTTCTTCGTCTGTGGTACTTAATGAAGATCAGGCGGCCTTTGTAGATTTATTACAACAAAACGTGTACGTCCATCTGTAGTACTCTGGGGTATAGTCTTATGACACATTACGACACACTCTAGTGAACAGTGTGACGATGCTGGCCAGTGTGTCCCCTCAGGTCACACTGGCAGGGGTTGTATGGGAGTCCGTCAACACCCATTCAACAACGTGTTCAAATAACAGATCAGCTCTTACGTGTTCAAACATCCTGATTAACAGTAGCCCCTGTCCAGCCTGACTCCCGTCCCAAGCCTCTCTCTCTCTCTCTCTCCTGTCCTGCCTGACTCACGTCCCAAGCCTCTCTCTCCTGTCCAGCCTGACTCTCGTCCCAAGCCTCTCTCTCTCTCTCCTGTCCTGCCTGACTCTCGTCCCAAGCCTCTCTCTCCTGTCCAGCCTGACTCTCGTCCCAAGCCTCTCTCTCTCCTGTCCAGCCTGACTCTCGTCCCAAGCCTCTCTCTCCTGTCCTGCCTGACTCTCGTCCCAAGCCTCTCTCTCCTGTCCTGCCTGACTCTCGTCCCAAGCCTCTCTCTCCTGTCCAGCCTGACTCTCGTCCCAAGCCTCTCTCTCTCCTGTCCAGCCTGACTCTCGTCCCAAGCCTCTCTCTCCTGTCCAGCCTGACTCTCGTCCCAAGCCTCTCTCTCCTGTCCTGCCTGACTCTCGTCCCAAGCCTCTCTCTCCTGTCCTGCCTGACTCTCGTCCCAAGCCTCTCTCTCCTGTCCTGCCTGACTCTCGTCCCAAGCCTCTCTCTCCTGTCCTGCCTGACTCTCGTCCCAAGCCTCTCTCTCCCCCCTCCTGCTTGACTCTTGTCCCAAGCTTTTCTCTCCTCTTCGGCCTGAGTCACGTCCCAAACCTGCCTCCCATCTGATGATGATGATGATGAAAAGTCCCTTCCAAGGAAAGGCGGGAGAAGAGAGGGGGGGAAAGAGCAAGAATTGTTAGAGGAAGTGAGCTTTAGAGGGAGGAAAAGAGCCAGGGCTTAACCCAGCTTGCATAGGAAAAATAGGATAAGCAGGGCGGAGATGATGAGTGGAGGGCAAGGTTTTATTTTAGTTATCTTTTTTAATATTCATTTCTTTATCAATTTATTTTATTTTATTTTTTGTATTTTTTTTATCTATTTTCGTTTTTATTTTATTTCTATTTTTTTAAGGGATATAAGAGATGGATCGTATCTCTGGCCGATGGACACTGATTTTGCCAAGGCGTTCCCCGCACGGACTTAACAGCAAGATCTATAATGGTTTTTAGTTTTAGATATATTGACACTGGATGTTGTCCAGGTTGTATATTAAACATGTTACCTGGGTGATCTATTCCCCGGAGATTGTTGAAGTAATCAATCCAGTGAGTATGATGTATTTGAAATCGCTCTACTAGTCTTTCAAACAATTTACTGCAATAGATGTTTAGCGGAGGGATTCGTGCTCTCTCGTGAAGTTCTGTGTTCCTGATGAACTCGTTCCCTTTGATGTTAAAAACCCAACGTAGAGCTTTGTTCTGAATGATTTGGAGTGCACGGATGTTGGATTTGGCTCCGAGTTCAAGAGCTGAAGGGGCACAAGTGATAAGTGGTTGTATTAATGCTTTGTAGAGGTGCAATTTGGTTTTGAATTGCGCCTCTCTAAATCTATACAATTTCGCGAGCTCCGCTCTCGCAATAGCCGATCTAGACTGAATATGTCGGTTCATTCTCAGGTGTACATCATAATTTAGGCCCAGCACAGTGTTGGTGTTTGAGATGGGAATGGGTAAATGACGGTGTATACGGGAGTGTAGGTAGACATTACTTATGTTGTATCTCTGACGTACATTAAAGTAAGATATGTTGGATTTGGCAGGATTTGATTTAATCCTCCATTCTAACTCCCAAAGCGAAACGTGGTCAATTTTCTGTTGTGTTTTGCAGATTAAGTGTGTGAGGGTTGCGGCTCTGATTAGCTGTGTTACATCATCTGCGTATTGGAGAGTGATGGAGTCTAGGTGTATAGGATTGGGAAGATCATTTGTGTAGAGTGTATAAAGAGTGAGGGCCAGCACGGAGCCTTGAGGGATACCGGCATTGAGGAAGAAGTAGTTTGTATAATTGTTTCTGTATTTGATTCGGGTTTTTCTGTTGCTAAGATGGTTAGAGAGAAGTTTAATGGTGGGTCGTGGGAGTTGGAATTGGGTGCTTAGTTTATACCTCAATCCATCGTGCCACACGGTGTCAAAGGCTTTTTCAACATCTTTTGTGATGAGTGCGGTCATTTTGTGTGTCCGCGTGTTGTTTCTTTTGTAGTTCGTTATGATGTTGAATTCATCTTGTGTGGAGCGATGTTGATGAAAGCCAAACTGTTTGTGTGAGAGTAGGTTGTTGTTTGTAAGGTGTTGTCTAAGTCTGTTGTTTAAGATTCTTTCAAATGTCTTCCCAATGGACTCAAGTACAATGATGGGTCTGTAGTTCATTGGGTCTCTGTTGGACTTGTTGGGTTTATGTATTATTGTGGTTGTTGCAGTTTTGAAGGCCGCGGTAAAATAGCCAGAGGCTAGTGCTGCGTTGAAGAGGAAGGTGATGGCTCTAATAGTGGTGTCAGGGAGATGTGTAAGTAGCTGGTAACCAGTGCCTGAGTTACATGGTGCTACTTTGGGCGATCTGAGGAGGTGGAATTTGACCTCGCTCGATCTTATGGGAGTTGTGAGAAGGTGGTCGTGTGAAAGCGATTGGAGGTGTATGATCTGTTCTGGGTAGAAGTGACTGGGTCTGTTTTGTATGTGTTGTGTGACAATTTGAGTGTTTTCGTACACCAGAGGGTGAGGGGGGGTGAGGGTGAAAGATACCTTCCCAGTGTTTTCGAAAAATGTTGGCAATGTCTTGTGGGTTATGGTGTAGAGTGTTGTCGTCATTTAGCCCATTAAAGTCTGTTTTTGGTATTCCTTTGAGTTTCCAGATTCTGCTCAAAAACTCTTGAGGAGTTGTGATTCGGTGTTGTTCTGTTGTACTGATGAGAGAGTTCCAGTGTCTATTGTGGTCTTCTAGAAGGCTGTTGAGTGTGTGGTTTCGTAGTGATGTGAGGTCCCACTGTACTAGGCTCAACCGATGTCTGTTTTGCTCAAAGCGTCGACGGTAGCACGAGATGAGTCTTGTTGTTTTGGAAGAAGGGAAAAAGGAGTATCTTGAAGTAAATGAAGATCTGGGGATAGAAATGTCAGTTGCCTGTATGATTGTTTCGTTTATATGTTCTATTTCTGTGTCTATTAGTATTATTGGGTGATTTTCGTAGTTTGTGGTGCAAGTGCAGTTGGAGAGAGTGTCTTTGAAGCTCTTCCAGTCTGCTCTTTTGTAGTGGTAGTGTGAGGGTGATGGGACGAGGATGGGGTTAGACGAGAGATGAAGAAAGATAGGGATGTGGTCGGAACCACACAGTGGTCCTGGAGATGGCAAATTCTGAAGATAATTACTGGCTCTGTTGGAGAAGACAAGGTCAGGTCTGCCTTTTCCTCCTTGGCCAGTGAAGACAGTGTGGAAGTAAGGTCCGAGGAAGTTAAAATGTTTGTAAGAGTATAAAGCGAATAAGTCATCACCATGAGAATTGTTTCTGTTGTGGTGGAAGGTTCTGTGTTGGGCGTTGAGGTCAGCTAGAAGGTAGACTGGGATATGTGTTTGATTGAATACTGTTTAGAGATCATGGAGTGGAATCGTAGTGTTGGGTCGAGAGCATGTAGTGGAGAAGATAATGAAGCCATGTATTGTATTTATCTTAACTGCTAGAAAGTGTTCGTATTGCCATGAGATGGCGAGGTATTCGTGTTCGATGGTGTTGCGTATGAGAATGGCGACTCCCTCGTGTCTACTGTCTGGAGACTGTCGTGATGTATACCCGTAATGTCTAATTTTGTATCCGTTGGTGATACATGTGATGTTAAGTATCACAACATCGGGTTTTTTCTCTTCAAGGAGAGTGGCAATCAGATGACAGCCATTGTGATAGCTGCGCACGTTAATCTGTAAGATTTTTAGCATTTTACGACTTATGGAAGTTTATTGGCCTTCTGTGTCTGTTGGCGATGAAGGCCGTTGACGCACCGTTTGAGTGTTTCACGTGTATCATGTTTCTAGTCTTGGGTCGGGATCTATCTGGTGAGGGGTCAGGAGAGGGGAGAGGGGAGGGGAGAGGGTCATTGTCGACAATTTGAAGGTCGAGGTTGACCGTTGGTGGGTTGTCTGGGGTGTCGGCAGGTCAGGTGCTGGGGCTCCTCTGGGAGGGTTAGGCGCGGGACGGAGGGAGGGGGAGGGGGAGGGGGAGGGGGAGGGGGAGGGGGAGGGGGAGGGGGGAGGGGGGATTGGTGAGTGGAGGTTCAGGGGGAACTGTCGTGGTGGTGGAAGTTGGGACGGTGGGGGTGGGAGAGGAATCGGTATTTGGAGATACAGTAGGATTGTTGGTGTTGGGTTGGGGGGTTGTGGATGGAGTTGTGTTAAGGGGTGCGGAGGGGGTATTGGAAGTTGGGAGGGTGACAGGTTGAGTAGTTGGGGGAGAGTTGGAAGTGTTACTGGGGGTCTCCTGGGATACGTTTTCGTTAGGGGTCAGGGTGGCGGACGAGACAGGGGTCGGTGAGGGATGGTTGGTGGCGCGGGAGCTGAGGAGTTCAGGTGGAGTTCGTACATTGGGTAGGTTGTTATGAACAAGCAGCAAATCGAAAATTCTGATGAATTCCGACTTATCTTCCCTGCTCAGGAACAACGCTTTTAGGTAGCACGCATGCATCCTACCTTGTAGGGTGAGGAGGTCTGAAGAATTAGTAGTTGGGATAGGAGAAGCTTGGGAGGCAGGGGGAGGAGCAGCAGCAGCAACTGTTGCGTAGAGGTGAGGGTTTGTGGAAGGAGGTGAGTTGGTTTTTTGTGCCTGACGCACTACGCGGAGTTGCTCCTTCTTACGTGGGCACAGCCCAGATACAGCAACGTGTTCACCTTTACAGTTGACACACTTCGCTGCCTGAACCTTACACTCACGAAAACCATGACCAGTTTCCGCACATTGACTACAGGTTTGGTGGGATTCTTTACAGTTCTTAGTCTCATGTCCGTATTTCAGACATTTGAGACATTGTTGTACGTCGAGATATTCATCTTTCTTCAGGGATTTTGCAGGCACAGAGATCATGGGGAACAGGACTCCCTGGGAGAGCAGGCGATCGGCCTCGGTCGGGTTTGAACATTGTATCTTTATTGATCTGGAGTTATTCGGTTTATAGACGTTGATGACATTAACGTCATTGTTTTCGCCATTGATGACTTCAACAATCTCCGAAGGGCTGAGGGACAAGATAGATTCATCAACATTGTAGGCAATAATAGTACATCTAGCTTGAAGGGGGCAGCGGTCCTGAACGATTTGGTAGTTTTTTTAGCTAGTTCATCAAGGAGAGGCTTAGATAGGATTCTATCTAAATCACTATCTTTGCCCAAGCAGATCTTAAACTGGTATTTGTTCGAAGGGAATTGAATGACCCTAGTAGGATGGATCTCAGTGGTCTTAAAGACGATGGACAGGAGTTCGAACGTAGAAGGAGGGAGACAATCAGTTATGAGGGATTTTAGACGTATGTCGGGCGGCATGTTGGTGGCATCAGTGTCCTAGTGCGAGAAAACGTGAGTGAGGGAGGCTCGACGGTCCAAGGTAGGGGAGAGGTAAGAGATAGTGTGAGGGTCTCCACCCCGTCAGGTGAGAACAGGTCCACTCCAGCCTCCACTCCTCAGGAAAATGAGTTTTCCAGAATGGGGTGGGGAAGCTGGGGTAGAGATTGCTCAAGCAAACGGTCGAGAGATGGATGATGGATGATAAAAGATAAAAAATAAAAAAGGGATGTGAAGATGGACTGGAGGCAACGCGTGGGTGTGGGGAGCAGCGAGGGTGGTGAGGGAACAGCCTGCCGGCGTCGTCACCGTAACGGTCTCCCGCGGGAAGGACCAACGCGGGAGGCAACGTTACAATCCACTTCTTTCTTCGGTCTTCTCTCTTCTGTCTTCTGTCTTCTGTCTTCTGTCTTCTTTCTTCTCTCTTCGTGGGATCTGGCAGTTAATCCTCCATCAACCACGTGGTTAACACGTGGCCGAGACAGGAGCAGCAAGAACCTTCTCGAATGGCTAGAAAAGATGATGTATACGTAGGAACATTCTTATATATACCGGGTCAGATGGACGTAAAAGTAGCAGTTGTACCTTCTGTGCCTATCATCGTGTGCTTTTGTGAAATGTGCATTTTTTCTTTGATGCATATCATGGAACATAGACAACAGAGCAAGCTCTATCTTATGACACCATTATATTTAACTTTTTTCCATATATACATAGAGATAATTGTATAAAATTGCCTTTCAACCTTCATCTGGAACAAGTGAGGCAGTCTGGGCGGAGCTTATGGCTTTTCTTCAGCCAATAGGGAGGGAGTTTGTGTCTGCTAGTGCATAAAACGCGCTCGCGCCACCGAAGACGACATTACTAAATTACTGATACTTAATCCAAACAATACATAGGAATTTCACCCTTACAACTTATCAAAGTATATCAAATGCAGTCCTCTCATTGGTAGATCATTGCCAACCAATGGCAAGCACGTATTTCACTATACATAGGCCCGTTATACCCCTTATTCAAACCTCCAGTCTACAAAAAAGGACTTTAACTGGCCTTCCTTTCCAGGCTTAACACACCCACGCACTACTACCACAAACACACACTCCCATTACTTGTATACTTTATTTACTTATAATTTCTCGTTGTATCCCGCGTTAGCGAGGCAGCGAAAGGAATCACACGAAAGAATGGGCCAACCCTCCCACATACACATGTATACACATACACGTGCAGAAACGCCCATATACATACCTATGCATTTCAACCTATACATATTCATACATACACATACATATACATATATACACATGTACATACTTCATACTTACTGCTTTTATTCATTCTCGTTGCCACCCCGCCACATTTATTCATACTTTATATATATCTTTTTTTTTCTTTCATACTATTCGCCATTTCCCGCGTTAGTGAGGTAGCGTTAAGAACAGAGGACTAAGCCTTTGCGGGAATATCCTCTCTGTTCCTTCTCTTTAGAAAATTAAAAAAAAAAAAAAAAAGAAAAAACGAGAGGGAAGGATTTCCAGCCCCCCCACTCCCTTCCCTTTTAGTCGCCTTCTACAATACGCAGGGAATACTTGGGAAGTATTCTTTCTCCCCTATCCCCAGGGATTATACATATATATATATATATATATATATATATATATATATATATATATATATATATATATATATATATATATATATATATATATATATATATATATATTTTTTTTTATACTTTGTCGCTGTCTCCCGCGTTTGCGAGGTAGCGCAAGGAAACAGACGAAAGAAATGGCCCAACCCCCCCCCCCATACACATGTACATACACACGTCCACACACGCAAATATACATACCTACACAGCTTTCCATGGTTTACCCCAGACGCTTCACATGCCTTGATTCAATCCACTGACAGCACGTCAACCCCTGTATACCACATCGCTCCAATTCACTCTATTCCTTGCCCTCCTTTCACCCTCCTGCATGTTCAGGCCCCGATCACACAAAATCTTTTTCACTCCATCTTTCCACCTCCAATTTGGTCTCCCTCTTCTCCTCGTTCCCTCCACCTCCGACACATATATCCTCTTGGTCAATCTTTCCTCACTCATTCTCTCCATGTGCCCAAACCATTTCAAAACACCCTCTTCTGCTCTCTCAACCACGCTCTTTTTATTTCCACACATCTCTCTTACCCTTACGTTACTTACTCGATCAAACCACCTCACACCACACATTTTCCTCAAACATCTCATTTCCAGCACGTCCATCCTCCTGCGCACAACTCTATCCATAGCCCACGCCTCGCAACCATACAACATTGTTGGAACCACTATTCCTTCAAACATACCCATTTTTGCTTTCCGAGATAATGTTCTCGACTTCCACATATTTTTCAAGGCTCCCAAAATTTTCGCCCCCTCCCCCACCCTATGATCCACTTCCGCTTCCATGTTTCCATCCGCTGACAGATCCACTCCCAGATATCTAAAACACTTCACTTCCTCCAGTTTTTCTCCATTCAAACTCACCTCCCAATTGACTTGACCCTCAACCCTACTGTACCTAATAACCTTGCTCTTATTCACATTTACTCTTAACTTTCTTCTTCCACACACTTTACAAAACTCAGTCACCAGCTTCTGCAGTTTCTCACATGAATCAGCCACCAGCGCTGTATCATCAGCGAACAACAACTGACTCACTTCCCAAGCTCTCTCATCCCCAACAGACTTCATACTTGCCCCTCTTTCCAGGACTCTTGCATTTACCTCCCTAACAACCCCATCCATAAACAAATTAAACAACCATTGAGACATCACACACCCCTGCCGCAAACCTACATTCACTGAGAACCAATCACTTTCCTCTCTTCCTACACGTACACATGCCTTACATCCTCGATAAAAACTTTTCACTGCTTCTGACAACTTGCCTCCCACACCATATATTCTTAATACCTTCCACAGATCATCTCTATCAACTCTATCATATGCCTTCTCCAGATCCATAAATGCTACATACAAATCCATTTGCTTTTCTAAGTATTTCTCACATACATTCTTCAAAGCAAACACCTGATCCACACATCCTCTACCACTTCTGAAACCGCACTGCTCTTCCCCAATCTGATGCTCTGTACATGCCTTCACCCTCTCAATCAATACCCTCCCATATAATTTACCAGGAATACTCAACAAACTTATACCTCTGTAATTTGAGCACTCACTCTTATCCCCTTTGCCTTTGTACAATGGCACTATGCACGCATTCCGCCAATCCTCAGGCACCTCACCATGAGTCATACATACATTAAATAACCTTACCAACCAGTCAACAATACAGTCACCCCCTTTTTTAATAAATTCCACTGCAATACCATCCAAACCTGCTGCCTTGC
>NC_092281.1:37174709-37239771 GCF_036320965.1 Panulirus ornatus
CCAGTCCCGCTCTCCAGACACAGCCAGTCACAGAGACCACCAGCCCCGTCCCCCACACAGAGCCACAAGATCCTGATATTAAGGAAGCAAATGAATTTCTCGATGATTTTTTGCTTTCACTGGAGAAGAACTGATGAGTTCCTTATAGACAAGACAAAATGTTAAAAAAGGAATCTATATAAGTTAACTTATGGAGTGAGATCTTTGACGGAGCTGTGCTGCCTATAGCACAGCCTACCAAAGGGTGATCTTTGCTGTCGTGCAGTAATCTCATGAGGGCGGTGTCCGGCTGGACTTTCTTTAACGAGGAAAAGATCTCTGCACTAATAGACAACTGTCCTAGCAACACTTATATGAGATGAATAGATGAATGCTCTAATTATAGAAGATATACAAGTGTTAGAAGGACTGACAAGTATATACATTTGGTTAGCCAATCTTCATATGGCTGGGGCTATTCTTCCCTCTGATTGATTCATTTTTCAAGATTAAGGAAAGTTATAATAAAAATATTGTATTGAGTTTCTCCGTTGGCGTCAGGGTAAACACCCATCCCCCCCGAAGCTTGGTTACCTTTCCGTGGTGGGGGGGACTTCATGGATTGGGCAGTAGCAACCATCGTTGGTTGCTTCTGTTCAATCCATGAACGAAAAACCAAGCATCTTGAACGTAATTGTCGTATAAATTCACTTGGTGTCAAAACTGACGCGAAAGCGGTTGTCTCAATTTTGTCAGAAATGTTTGTGCGTTTCGGCCTGATGGCGGGAGTCGGTTTGGCGCTGTGGTCATGAGGGAATACGAGGAAGATTGGCAACCGTCCCAGAAGTAGCTACAGTGAGGCCCAGCAGCTGTCCCTAATACTGTGGAAGGCACTCATGTAAGGTGTGCAGTGAGGCGCAGCAGTAACAAGGGAAACGGACAACCAAAACAGCAATCTTGATCATCAGGAGGCTATCCAATGCTCAGAGTAGATAAGGACGATTATTGTATGGCTTCGCTCAGAGGATGAAAATCTTAGCCGTGAAAATCAACAAGTAAAATAACTAGTAGTTAGTGGTAGTGAAGGGGAATTACCGTATTTCTGTGGTCTTGATAGTAAAACGAAACTTTTCGTTTTCTCCATCAATCTAGAGGTGTTGTAGACCACCATCCTTAAGGTTGTAAGGTAATGGTAACCACAAGGTTATGACCTCAGCAAATTTGTGATGGAAAGTGCAGGATATGTGGTAATGTATATAATATGAATTATATAGTTGTATGATAAATGTGTATTAAAATTTTGTCTTCTCTGTTTCGGTTCATTAATTCAAGTACAGGTAAGTTTTCTCTCTAACGAGGTGGGATAAGCTACGTCCACTCGGCTTATGAATGTGGTGACTTTCATTTCATTACCACAATGTTGTGCTGAACTGAAGATATAGAATTCCGTAGACGAAACTAAGATAGGAAATCAATCTACATCAAAAATTGGACGTATGGATCTTTAGATGGACATAAAACAAACGGACGGAGGAGCACAATGCAGCAAATGGATTTCAATATCACCACTTAAAGTAGGCCTTTCAACTAGTTGTGGCTTGAAAGCAAACTTTTTCTAGCCAAGGCTTAGTTAGCACCTAAACTACTCCCCACGACCTTACCTTAAGAAATATGTTCAGAAGGTACTGTCTGAACATATTTCTAAGGTAAGGTCATTTAGGTTTGGTTTAGATGCTACCCTAACCTAGGCTAGAAAAAGTTTCCTTTGCTTCAGAGCCCCAACTACGTAGACGGGCTACTGTTGATATTAAACAGTAACAGAAAGGTGATAAAACTGAGATGAAATGAATAAAAATATAGAATGGGTCAGTTGAAAGTTGAAGTATTTGCTAGATACAATTTTTGACAGATTCAAATGGATCCTAAAGTCAGTCACTTAAATCACAATGCTGAATATTGTTTTAATTGTTGGAACTAGTTACAGGAAGTAAAAATATCAAGCTTAAAGGGATGCCATTACAATAACTTCATATACCTGCATAGGATCTCTTAAACTTCTTTTCCATAAAGCTGAATGGATTTAAGTCGTTTAATCTGCTCTCTGAATTTGTTTTTCAGATCAGTAATCATCTTTGGAGACTACCTCAATAATCACTCCATTCAATGTCTTCCTTTTCAAATTAGTTGACGACCACAGCAGTGCAATATCCAAGCTGGGATGGCTATGTTTTGGGAAGGCGAGAGGTCAGGTTATGCAAGAATGTTAGAAATGGCTTCCATCAGTTTCTACCCTATCTACTCTAAAGATTTTGGGTTATTAGAACTTAAAGATTTATGAGTAGATAATACAATGTAGTTATCTTGGCAAGATATCCAACATGAGATTATAGTCATAATAACAATATAGTCACAAGGCCAATATATAGTCACCGGAATATTATATCTATCATGATAAGTTATCACTTATGACAAAATATTCATGATTAAAAAATGACAATATAGCACCTACAAAAAATATCACATTGCTAATATAGCCAAGGTGACGATACATACACGATAGTACTGTAACGAAAATAAGAAGATAGCTAAGATGACAATATGTTCAAAATGACAATACTGCTACTATGTAGATATACTCTCCATGACGCTATAGCTACACTGACAGTAAAGCTATCTTAACAAAAGTATAAAATTGAAAATACAGCAAACGACAATATAGCCACCATGACAATACAGCCATCTTGACAATAAAGTCACGATATAAATCAATCGCCAGCACATTAGAAACGCGTTGAGAGTAATTTACAGACTTTATAGATATCATGAAAATATAGCCACCATGTCAATATATTTGCTATGACAATTTAGCTATTATGATAATACAGTCACGTCGACAATGTATTCACTATGACAATAAAACTACAATGATCATATAACTGATATGACAATATAGTCAAAGGAAAAATATAGAAACATTCAACTTATATTCACAATGGCAATATAACCACCTGACAATATAGATAGTGTAAATAAATAGTCGTTTTCGGATCATAGGAAACATATAGACTCCTGGACAATATAGTCTCTGTGAAAAAACAGTGACTCAGACAGGATTTATCATTATAATATAGTCATAACTTTATAGCTGTCATGTAATTGTAGTCACCATGACAAAATTATCACAATGAAATAAAACGGTATTAAAATATAGTTACCATAACCATACACCAATCATGATTACATAATCAGCAGGTTGACATAAACAATATCACAATGTAAAAACCATGACAATATAAGGATGTGATTATATGATATCTATTCAATTACACTTACAATACCAAACATGCCGCCATGAAAATATTATTATCATGATCATATAATGACAACAATATTGTAGCAAATAGCAAAATATATCCCGAACGACAAAATTAACCATAGCAATATAGCTATCAAGTTGATATAGCGACCAAGATGATGTAGCCAGGACGGCATTATATTGAAAATAACGATACAGCCACCATGCCAATGTCTTCACCATGACAATGTAGCTACCATGAAGATATAGTAACCTTGACTATATATCTACCATGAAAATATAGTAACCTTGACTATATATCTACCATGATAAAATATTTGAATTGAAAAATATCCAAAACAAGAGTTTAGCTGCTAAAACACGATATCATCTTTCCAATATCGCCAAAATGTTATTATTGCCATCATGACAATATACCGCCAGAAAAGAAATATATACACCCACTACTTGACAATATAGCTATTCTGACAATATTGCCAACATGATAAGACAGTCACCTCCTTGTTATATAACAAAAATGACAAATACCCATCATGGCAATATGGTGACCTAACAATACAGCCACCATGGCAATATAGTGACCTAACAATACAGCCTCCATGGCAATATAGTTACCATAACAATGTAATCTTAATGACAATATAGCCAACATGACTATATAGTCACGATGACAATACAACCACCGTGACAATACAGATAACATGACAGTACCGTCTCTAAGACATTATTGCCATCAATTCAACAAATTAAATAACAATATAGATATTATGGCAACACAGTCACCATGACAATATACTCAGAAATGCAATATAATCGCCATAATAAGATCATCCTATCATGAAAATATAACCACCTTACCATTTTGGTTTCCATTACAATGTAGCCACAGTAATAAAAGATTTACCATGACAGTACTGAAACCATAACAATATAGCATATCATGGCAATGTAGTCACCTGATAATTTAATCAAAATGACAATTTCTCTTCTATAATGGCATATCCTGAAGGGCAATATCAACACCATTAAAAAAGCTTCTATGAAAATACAGTCACTATGACATTATAAATATCAGGATAAAAAAGTCACCATGACAATATAGTTATCATGGCAATATAGCCACTATGACATTATAGTCATAATGACAATATAGTCGTTGTGCCAATATTGTCCCTATGATAATATAATTATCATGATATATCGATTATGACAAATTATGCAAGAGTTAAATAATGACAATATATCACCTATAGAAAAAGATCACCTTGCCAATATAGCTAAGGTGACGATATATACATCATAGCAATGTAACTAAAATGAAAAGATAGCCAAAATGACGGTATGTTCATGATGACAATACTGCCACTATGAAAATATGTTCCCCAACTGCCACTATGAAAATATGTTCACCATAACACTATAGCTACACTGACAATAAAGCCATATTCACATAAGAGTAACATTGAAAATACAGCTACATTGTCATGGTGACCATATTGGCATGGTGGCTGTATTGTTATTTTTAATATAATGCCATCCTAACTACATTATCTTGTTCGCTATATTTACTTGCTGGCTATATTGCTATGGTTGATTTTGTCGTTGGGAATATATTATGTCATTAACTACAATTTTGTTTTAATCATATGATCATAATGATAATATTATCATCGCGGCTAATTTGGTAATGTGTATGGATGTCTTATCATTGTAAGACTCACGCACACTTCCATTAATTTTTCATCTGGTATTTGTCATTATCATTTTACTGTGAGTTACATAGAGTTAGATGCATGTTCCCACGGGCTCACTGTTCCCACGGGCTACTGTTAATCAGGATGTTTGAACACGTAAGAGCTGATCTGTTATTTGAACACGTTGTTGAATGGGTGTTGACGGACTCCCATACAACCCCTGTCAGTGTGACCTGAGGAGACACACTGGCCAGCATCGTCACACTGTTCACTAGAGTGTGTCGTAGTGTGTCATAAGACTATAGCCCAGAGTACTTCAGATGGACGTACACGTTTTGTTGTAATAAATCTACAAAGGCCGCCTGATCTTCATTGAGTACCACAGACGAAGAAGACCTGATTTCCTTCCTCTCAACTTAACCTTACAAATGGTGGCAGTGACGTAAGAACCCACGTGACCACACACGACCGTCACATCTACTTCATATTTCTACGTCTGGTGTTGCCAGCAGTCATACAAGCCTACCTGACACAGTCCTGGCGCTCCCTCCTGTGGACGATAAGGGCGGAACCCCATTGCCGGCTACGTTCTCCATCACCCGTATCTCAATGCATTGAAGATACGCCTTTATTGCATTGCTGACACTGTGTCGCTTGCAAGGGCATCAAGACAGCGCCACCGCCGTGCAGTGTTGTCATCACATTCAGACGTGTCAAGCAAGGTCAGCCATCCTGCCAACACCAACGTGGAGGTCATCTTGTCAACCGCTCCAGAGACGCGTCATCATCAGCCGTGGCGACATCCCAGACGTCAGCATCGCGTGGTCCAGGCCTTGTCGCTCACTCAACTTTCCTGCTAGCGAGTCGCTACTCTGCACACATCTTCACCTCGCTACACCCAGCGAGCCGCTACTCTGCACACATCTTCACCTCGCTACACCCAGCGAGCCGCTACTCTGCACACATCTTCACCTCGCTACACCCAGCGAGTCGCTACTCTGCACACATCTTCACCTCGCTACACCCAGCGAGTCGCTACTCTGCACACATCTTCACCTCGCTACACCCAGTGAGCCGCTACTCTGCACACATCTTCACCTCGCTACACCCAGCGAGTCGCTACTCTGCACACATCTTCACCTCGCTACACCCAAGACGTCTTCGTGAGCGAATCTCCCATTCATATAAGAACTGTCAAAATGGTTCACTCTGTGAGGTATACTCCTTTTGTGTGTTACTAGTTCCTAGTCTATAAATATAGCCTTCTGAGTAATATGATTATTCATCTTTGTAGTTTAGCAAATTATTGTAAGTTTTCAGTTATTCTTGCATATATTCTTTCTTATGTTTTCATACATTGGTACTATTGTTTTTAGTGATGATTACTTTCATATATAGAGTCCATTACTGATATGTTATACTATTATGTGCACCTCTCATATACAGAGTCTTGTATTGATATGTTATACTGTTATGCCAGCCTTTATATTGCCTTTATTTCATTACAATATTTTCAAATAATATTCATGTTATGTATTTTGGATTAGGACAATAGTGTTCATTGTATTTAAAAAATTTTTGGGAGGATTATTACTTACACACTTTAAGTCAGATTGTATTACATGTCCGAAGATATTCCATGCGGTAATCGTAAAGGTTCATATGTACTTAGGAAATTACCTAGAATCTCTTATTATAAACGGAACCAGCCTTCTAAAATGGTGACGTCACACAAAGTTGTTGTGACAGATTCTGGTGACACAGATGACCCACAGAAACCTTCTCACACGTTACCACACCCACACCCACCTCCCCCGCCACCTCACAAAAACTCAAGATAATCAAATCCTTCACAAAAAACTGTTTTTACACTAAAACAAGCTAGGGAACCACACGAGTTATTTGATGGTACCTGACCTCCAGACGTAAGACGACGGTTACTTAATGAGAACATCGACCAATCATTATGGGTCAGTTATAAAAGTGTTGAATTACACTCAAAAGAAATGTGGATATTCCAACACCAAGACACTGGGGAGGGTGTCGGCTTCCCAAAGTGTGAGGAAACATTCTAGTGATCAACACAATCATTCTTCTCACGGTCAAATACAGCGATTCAGTGATGACAAACACTCACATAAAGTGACGTGCTTCCGGTGTGGCCAACCAGGACATAAAGCGAATGTGTGTCCTTACACATGGGACTCATTCTCACGTGAGCCTCGACCAGAACAACAAACGCAGTCAACAACCCATGTCATCACAGCCTCGGTCGTCACAATTCTGCCGACCTAGTCATGATTTCCTCCAGTCAGACATCAGGCTGACCTTCACCCGCTCGCGCCCAACACCACCAAGCAGGTGTTCATATCATAGGAACGCTAGACACACTTCAGCGGAATGCCGAGCATTAGCTAGACAGACGTCACCTAACACAGGTTCATCATGTCATTATCAACAATGACAATCTCTCTCTCATGACAAGACTCCATCACATAAGGAACTCTTAAGACATTTTCGTTCTTCGCCATTTTCTCACAAGTTTCGATTTAGTGGGTTCTTTCCAGGATAAGACAATCACAATCTTTCTAGACAGCGGCGCGGAAGCAGATGTCATTCATTGTGATTTTATTCAACCATTAATGGGGCGCACTCAACTTGTTCAATGCTCGGACTTTTACCCATCCCTTCAAAGTATCTCAAATGAAAATCTCGACGTAAGGGGCACTATTAAAATGAACATTCGCATAGGCGACTCGGTCATTACCGTAACCCCTTACATTGTTCGTGGTGTAACGTTTCCTGCTAACTTGTTACTAGGACGCCACTCTATGTGTGGCACAACATAAGATCTGTCCTATTTATCATATTGTTTGTGTTGATAATACGTTCTTGCCATTGTCAGAGAAGAGTTCTCACTCAGTCAGAGTCATTAATTCATCTGCTCCCACGTCCTGCTTCACGGTAGACGATACGCATCCTTTTTACTTGTCCACGTGATCATTGCCCTGGTAAACTGAGAACCAACATGACTCTGCATAGTGACACATTAACGAAGGTTCCTCTCTCACTTTCTCAAACATGGATGAATGATCATGAACTTAGACATAGTCAGGGTGATCTCGTACTAAGAGTAGTTGCTGAACCTTCATCACTAACTGTCAAAGGACTATCGATGGATGGCTCTATTCATGAGACCTCAGATGGAGAGGTCACCATATACATTGCCAATACGGGACCCCACTCCTGTCCGTCTCCGTAGAGGGGCCAAGCTTGTGGAATTCTCCGTTTTGAAGTCCGGAATTCAAGACGAGGAGTTGCATGAGTTTAACATCTGTCTAGTCTCACATTCCATTAACCCACCACCACCTACTCCTCCTGCCCCTGACTCAGCAGTGCACGGCTCGAGTCAGCTCCCCACCATCACCCCTGACATGATATCCAAGGTAGGATTAACCAAACATGTTGACCAGTTAACAGACTTACTTAACCAGTATAGGTCTACTATTGCCTTATCAGGAGAACCACTCGGTAGAACTCATTTGGTTGTTCACATTATTAACTTAGAGAAAAACACACAAGTCCCATTGACGTCCCAGCCTATCGATTGCCACACGCGCACAGAGACATAGCAAACAAACTTGTTCAGGACATGTTGAAAGATAAGGTCATAGAGGAATCACGATCACCATGGAATTTACCACGTCTGATCGTTCCGAAAAAGGACGGAACTTTTAGACCAGTCATAGATTTTAGAAAACTCAACAACAAGGTCACTTTGAAAGATGGTTTCTCATTACCAGTGGTATCAGAGCTTCTTCATAGCCTCGGTAACAATAAGGTATTTTCAACTTTGGATTTATTGAGCGGATTTTGGCAGATTCCCTTGTCAGAGGAAAGCCGTCCCCTGACTGTGTTCAGTACGCCAGATGGTCATTGGCAGTTCATATGCATCATGCACTTCGGTCTTCATTCCTCACCGGTGATCACCTTCTCAAGGTTAATGACTAACATTTGTCGTCACATGTTGGGCAAAGAAGTATTGGTTTATCTTGATGATATAATTGTAATGTCTCCAGATATTGCTTCTCATTTCAAAAGTCTTGAGAGAGTATTTCTACGACTTAAGGATGCAAACCTAAAAGTCAAGTTATCCAAATGTTCCTTTCTACAAACAAGAATTAATTACTTAGGTCACACCGTTGATGAAAACGGTATTCCACCTAATGCACGTAAAGTCAAAACAATTGTAGAATGGCCAGTCCCTTCCACAACAGACAAGGTCAAATCCTTCCTCCCTTCAGCAAACCCACTCACTTCACTTCTGAAACAGGGAGTTACATTCCATTGGTCTACAGCACAAGACAATGCGTTTAACTTATTCAAGCAACACTTGATCGAGGCGCCTATCCTTCGATTTCCAAACTTTGAGAAACTTTTCATTTTGGACACAGATGCTTGTAAACAGGGTCTTGGAGCTGTACTTTTGCAGGAGTCATATAAGGATAGACTTTTTCCCATAGCCTATGCGAGCCATTCATGTTCAAAGACGGAATCGAAATACTCAGTAACTAAGTTAGAAGGCCTTACAGATGTTTGGGCACTCAAGCATTTTAAGGAATACATATATGGTTACCCTATTACAGTTTATACAGATCGCAGAGCACTGTTAGGTATTTTTCAAAGACAAGAACCTACAGGAAAGTTTCAGAGATGATTTTTAACTACACAAAAATTTGACCCAGATTTTCGTTTTGTTTCTGGCTCATCCAATGTAGCTGCAGACGCGCTTTCCCGCAGAGTGGGTGCAGTCACTGTAAATGATAGCCTTGTAGATTTTGATGTAGAGAGGTTGAGATAGCATCAACGGGATGACCCAGTCTGGGGTCCTGTCATAGAATTGTCCCAGTCAGAGAATTGTATTTAGCACAGTGGGGGAGTCTTGTGCAGGGACGCGAAATTAGGAGTGCTCGCCCGTGTTGTTAAACAGACAATCATTCCAACAACATTAGTACAGGATTTCTTGAAGTTAGCACATGATTCAACCCAGGCCGCACACCCAGGCGCAGATAGATGCTATAAGCAAACTCGTTTGAGGTATTTTTGGCCAAGATACATAAAAACATTACAGATCATATTTGGAGGTGCCAAACATGTAAGGCACACAAGGGAAGTCCAACTACCCCGCATACTGTGTTGAAATATCCTTTACCTTCATACCCATGGGAAAGAGTTCATATGGACATATTAGGAGGTTTTCCTAGGTCCATGGCAGGCTACAGATACATCTTAGTAATTACTGATGCCTTCACGAGATATTGTGAATTAGTCCCAGTTCAAAATAAAGACGTAGCCACGGTCGCTAAGGCGTTCAAAAAACATATCTTAGACAGACATAATGCGCCGAAGATTTTAGTCACAGATAATGGTGGGGAATTTAATAACTCATTATTAGAGGAACTCTGTAAATGGTATAACATAAGTAACATAAGTATAACTTAAGGTATAACATAAGTATAAAACCCAGCCTCGAATGGCCTGGTAGAAAGGTTGAACCGTAAGATCCTCCAGTGTCTTCCCACCAACATTAATTTTGATCATGATGACTGGGATGAGTACCTGTCTGATATCCAATGTTCATTAAACTCTGCATATCATAAGTCAATTGGAGACACATCCTTCCACGCCTTACACGGTTTTGATAAAGTGTTGCCGTATGACATAATAGCGTCCCATCCTTCATGTCCAGCGGTTCAGAAATCAGTTGTAGCGGAAAAATATCGCACGACTCAATTGATTCATCAAAGGATCAAGGAAAATCTAGGTGAAGCCACTACAACCTTCACAAACCAGGCTGATAAATCCGCGAAACCATCAAAGGTACGTAGCTCCCGGACTCTTGGTAATGGTGCAGGAATTTAACTCTACAAGTGAGGTTCCTAAACTTGACCCATAATTTTCTGGTCCTTATAGAGTCTTAGCTCATTTAAAGGGACATAAGTTTAGGGTTCGACATCTAAATGCAGGTGACATTCGTGAAGAACATGAGGACCACTTGAAAGTTTTACAGTTTTCTGAACATGATCATCCCGGTACCACAACAGACAACACTCCTCAAACCCCAAACAATGTCACCCAAACAACTTCTACCACTGTTCAGACTGTCCCCACACCAGAACCGACCACCCTCACAACACCACCACAGACACATCAGTATTCATTAAGACCTCACCTTTAAGAAGTTGCAAGTTGATCATTTTACAGGTTCTTCCTTCTTGTGTCCTTATGGTGTCTTCCTGTATATGACACCATGGCAGTACCAGGCGCCCTTCTCACGACTCCCCGCCAGGTCCACCTCGTGAGGGACACAGTCTCAGTTAAGCTGGGCCTGGAGGGTCTACCCTACACTTACGATAATTTAGTAAAACTAATGGAGGCCGCACCTCGCTTACGGTCTACCCTACTCAAGATTTACACCAGTCCGTCCATCAGAAACTCTAGTGTTGCTCCTCCTCCAACTTTGTTAAACCAGTGGACCTGGAAACTGAATAGTACCTGTGTGATTCTGTATGACATAATACAAGACATTGAATATCCAGTAAATACTAATACCAGGATGAACACAAAAACGCAGAGGAGAAGCAAAAGAGGTCTGTTTAATGTTGTAGGATCCCTCCAATTATATTTGTTTGGTATTGCTACTCAGGAAGAACTTAATTCAGTTAGGAATCAGATTAGATCCTTACAATTTCAACAACTTCTTAACAACAGGTATATTAAGGCTAAAGCTAAGATCTTAAAACAACATTCTAAATATTTGAATGACATAACGTTAACTGTTAATAACTTGACACAACATGTAGCACTACTGTCAAAGTCTCTTAATCCCATATATGCTATAGTGACTATTTCCACATATGTTGATAGTTTATATGCCCAGATCACTTATCATTCACATTATTTCACTGGCTTATTGGAAGATGTTAATAATCTGGTAAACCAAGTTGTCACACCATCATTTTTTCCCTTCTCGGAACTCACACGTATCATTAAACAAGCAATGACGAAATTCGGTTACACCCCAGCTCTCCCTCTGCATCACGTGGCCAGTTATTACTCCTTACTAACGGTTGACGTGATCCTCGAAGCGGTCATTATCCACATACCATTCACTGACTCCAATACTTACAGCCTTATGAACGTAATACCATTCCCTTTTATTTATACAAAACAGTTGCAAAAGACTATCGTCCTTGTGATAACATAAACTTTCTCTTATATGATGTATATTCATCATTGATTGCATATCCTTCCTTGGATGACGTCATGAGAAGGGCGGGGCTCTGAACCCACAAAATATCTGCCCAAAGATTTGGTCGGTCATGCTCAGGCCCCGTCTATCAGATGACGTCATCCGGGTACTTCACCAAACCAAAACTATCTTATGTTCTGTTTGGACCGTCTTTTACTCAGAGTCGCATTTCAGCGGTTGCCCCAGCTTTTTTTTATTATTATTATTATCACCTTAAGGAGTCTTCTAGCCAGCGAGGACAAGAAAGGCCTCCGTGAGCGGAAGAGGAATCAAACAGCACAACATAAGGTAAGGTTGCTACTCTGAGTTGCCCTAGTGACGTCATGAGAAGGGCGGGATTTTGTACCTATAAACCATCTGACCAATGATTGATCATGTCCAAGCCCTACCTATCAGATGACGTCATCCGGCTACTTCAACGCAGCAACCGTACCTTATGTTCTCCTATTTGGACCGTCTTCCGCCCAGAGTCGCATTTCAGCAGTTGACCGAGCTTATTAAAGAGTCGACTTTCACATGAGTGAGCCAGCGAGGCCAAGAAAGGCGACGTGAGCGGAAGAGAAACCAAACAGAACATCATAAGGTAGGGTTGCTACTCTGAGCTCCCCGGTGATGTCATGAGGGCGGAGCTCTGTAATCCAATAAGTATCTTTCCAATGATTGGTTATTCCCAAACCCCGCCTATCAGATGACGTCAGCCAGGTACTTCAACACAGCAACCCTATCTTACATTCTCCTTTTTGGACCGTCTTCCGCACAGTCGCATTTCAGCAGGATAAAGCCGTTGTCATTTCACATAAGCCAGCGAGGTCAAACAAGGCCTCCGTGAGCGGAAGAGAAACCAAACAGCACAACATAAGGTAGGGTTGTTACTCTGAGTTGCCCGGTTGACGTCGTCATGAGAAGGGCAGGGCTCTCTGATCCCACAAATTATCTGATCAATGATTGGTCGGGAAGTCCCAAGACCCACCTATCAGACGACGTCACCCCATTACTTCACTAAACCAAAACTATCTTATGTTCTATTTGGACCCTCTTTTTTACTAGAGTCATTTCAGCAGTTGCCCTAGCTTTTTTAATTATTATTATTACCATAAGGAGTCTTCTAGCCAGCGAGGCCAAGAAAGGCCTCCGTGAGCGGAAGAGGAACTAAACAGCACAACATAAGGTAAGGTTGCTACTCTGAGTTGCCCGAGTGACGTCATGAGAAGGGCGGGATTTTGTACCTATAAACCATCTGACCAATGATTGGTCATGTCCAAGCCCTACCTATCGGATGACGTCATCCGGCTACTTCAACGCAGCAACCCTACCTTATGTTCTCCTATTTAAAACGTCTTCCGCACAGAGTCGCATTTCAGCAGTTGACCTAGCTTATTAAAGAGTCGATTTTCACATGAATGAGCCAGCGAGGCCAAGAAAGGCGACGTGAGCAGAAGAGAAACCAAACAGGACATCATAAGGTAGGGTTGATACTCTGAGCTCCCGGGTGACGTCATGCGGGCGGAGCTATGTAATCCACAAAATATCTGTCCAATTATTGGTTATGCCCAGGCCCCGTCTATCAGATGACGTCAGCTGGGTACTTCAACGTAGCAACCCTATCTTTTGTTCTTCAATTTGGACCGTCTTTCTGCACAGAGTCGCATTTTAGCAGTTGACTGAGCTTATAAAAAAGTCGATATTCACATGTATGAGCCAGCGAGGCCAAGAAAGGCGACGTGAGCGGAAGAGAAACCAAACAGGACATCATAAAGTAGGGTTACTACTCTGAGCTACCCTGTGACGTCATGAGAAGGACGGGGCTCTGAACCCACATATCATCTGATCAAAGATTGATTTGTCGGTGAGTCTCAATCCCCAACCATGATAAGACGTCAGCCGGCTACTTCAATGCAGTAACCCTATCTAACATTCTCCTGTTTGGACCGTCTTCCGCCCAGAGTCGCATTTCAGCAGGATAAAGCCGTCGTCATTTCACATAAGCCAGCGACGTCAAACAAGGCCACCGTGATCGGAAAACGAACCAAAGAGCGCAACATAAGGTAGGGTTGCTGCTCTGAGTTGCCCGGGTGACGTCGTCATGAGAAGGGCAGGGCTCTGAACCCACAAATTATCTGATCAATGATTGGTTGGTAAGTCCCAAGACCCACCTCTCAGATGACGTCATCCGGGTACTTCAAACCAAAACTATCTTATGTTCTGTTTGGACCGTCTTTTACTCAGAGTCGCATTTCAGCAGTTGCCCAAGTTTTTTTTTTATTATTATTATTACCATAAGGAGTCTTTTAGCCAGCGAGGACAAGAAAGGCCTCCGTGAGCGGAAGAGGAATCAAACAGCACAACATAAGGTAGGGTTGCTACTCAGAGTTGCCCTAGTGACGTCATGAGAAGGGCGGGATTTTGTACCTATAAACCATCTAACCAATGATTGGTCATCTCCGAGCCCCACCTATCACATGACGTCATCCGGCTACTTCAACGCAGCAACCCAACTTTATGTTCTATTTGGACCGTCTTCCGCCCAGAGTTGCATTTCAGCAGTTGACCTAGCTTATTAAAGAATCGCGATATTCACATGAATGAGCCAGCGAGGCCAAGAAAGGCAAAGTGAGCGGAAGAGAAACAAAAGACGACATCATAAGGTAGGGTTGCTATTCTGAGCTACAGCTTGACGTCATGAGGGAGGACCTCTGTAATCCACAAAATATCTGTCCAATGATTGTTTATACACAGGCACCGTCTATCAGATGACATCAGCCGGGTACTTCAACGCAGCAACCCTATCTTATGTTCCCCTATTTGGACCGTCTTCCGCACAGAGTCGCATTTCAGCAGTTGACCGAGCTTATTAAAGAGTCGATATTCACATGAATGAGCCAGCGAGGCCAAGAAAGGCGACGTGAGTGGAAGAGAAACCAAACAGGACATCATAAAGTAGGGTTGCTTCTCTGAGCTACCCGGGTGACGTCATGAGAAGGGCGGGGCTCTGAACCCACATATTACCTGATCAATGATTGGTCGGTGAATCCCAATCCCCACCTATCAGAAGACGTCAGTCGGCTACTTCAATACAGCAACCCTACCTTATGTTCTCCTGTTTGGACCGTCTTTTACTCAGAGTCGCATTTCAGCAGTTGCCCGAGCTTTTCTTATTATTATATTATTACCATAAGGAGTCTTCTAGCCAGCGAGGACAAGAAAGGCCTCCGTGAGCGGAAGAGGAACCAAACAGCACAACATAAGGTAGGGTTGTTACTCTGAGTTGCCCGGGTGACGTCATGAGAAGGGCAGGGCTCTGAATCCACAAATTATCTGATCAATGATTGGTCGGTAAGTCCCAAGCCCCACTTCTCAGATGACGTCATCAAGGTACTTCAACAAACCAAATCTCTCATGTTCATCTGTTTGGACCGTCTTCTACTCAGAGTCGCATTTCTGCAGTTGCCCGAGCTTAATTTATTATTATTATTACCATAAGGAGTCTTCTAACCCACGAGGCCAAGAAAGGCCTCCGAGTTATCGGGATGACGTCATGAGAAAGGCGAAGCTTTGTATATACATACTATCTGATCAATGATTGGTCGATCATGTGCAAGCACCACCTATCATAAGACGTCATCCGGGTACTTCAAAGCAGCAACCGTACCTCATGTTCTCCTGTTTGGACCGGTTTCCGCTCAGAGTGCCCTTTTTCTTACCATAAAGTGTCGTCATTAAAATGAGCAAGAGAGGCTAAGAAAGTCTGAGCTACCGGGTGACGTCATGAGAAGGGCGGGGCTCTGAACCCACAAAATATCTGCCCAAAGATTTGGTCGGTCATGCCCAGGCCCCGTCTATCAGATGACGTCAGCCGGGTACTTCATAGCCGCAACCCTACCTTGTGTTCTCATGTTTGGACCGTCTTCCGCTCAGAGTTATATGTTTCACAAGTTGATCGTTTTTTTTCTTTTTTTCCATGAGCAATTGACATTTCGCATGAGTCGGCGACGTCATGAAAGGCCACCGTGAGCGGAAGAAGAACCAAACAGGACATCATAAGGTAGGGTTGCTACTCTGAGCTACCCGGGTGACGTCATGAGAAGGGACTGGCTCTGAACCCACATAATATCTGATCAACGACTGGTCGGTGAGTCTCAATCCCCAACCATCATAAGACGTCAGTCGGCTACTTCAATGCAGTAACCCTACCTTATGTTCTCTTGTTTGGACCGCCTTCTGCTCAGAGTCGCATTTCAGCAGAATAAAGCCGCCGTCATTTCACATAAGTCAGCGACGTCAAACAAGGCCACCGTGATCTGAAAAGGAACCAAACAGCGCAATATAAGGTAGGGTTGCTACTCTGAGTTGCCCGGGTGACGTCGTCATGAGAAGGGCAGGGCTCTCTGATCCCACAAATTATCTGATCAATGATTGGTCGGGAAGTCCCAAGACCCACCTATCAGACGACGTCACCCCATTACTTCACTAAACCAAAACTATCTTATGTTCTATTTGGACCCTCTTTTTTACTAGAGTCATTTCAGCAGTTGCCCTAGCTTTTTTAATTATTATTATTACCATAAGGAGTCTTCTAGCCAGCGAGGCCAGGAAAGGCCTCCGTGAGCGGAAGAGGAACTAAACAGCACAACATAAGGTAGGGTTGCTACTCTGAGTTGCCCGAGTGACGTCATGAGAAGGGCGGGATTTTGTACCTATAAACCATCTGACCAATGATTGGTCATCTCCGAGCCCCACCTATCACATGACGTCATCCGGCTACTTCAACGCAGCAACCCAACTTTATGTTCTCCTATTTGGACCGTCTTCCGCCCAGAGTTGCATTTCAGCAGTTGACCTAGCTTATTAAAGAGTCGACTTTCACATGAGTGAGCCAGCGAGGCCAAGAAAGGCGACGTGAGCGGAAGAGAAACCAAACAGGACATCATAAGGTAGGGTTGCTACTCTGAGCTCCCGGGTGACGTCACGAGGGCGGAGCTCTGTAATCCAATAAGTATCTTTCCAATGATTGGTTATTCCCAAACCCCGCCTATCAGATGACGTCAGCCAGGTACTTCAACACAGCAAGCCTATCTTACATTCTCCTTTTTGGAACGTCTTCCGCACAGTCGCATTTCAGCTGGATAAAGCCGTTGTCATTTCACATAAGCCAGCAAGGACAAGAAAGGCCTCCGTGAGCGGAAGAGGAATCAAACAGCACAACATAAGGTAGGGTTGCTACTCAGAGTTGCCCTAGTGACGTCATGAGAGGGCGGGATTTTGTACCTATAAACCATCTAACCAATGATTGGTCATGTCCAAGCACTACCTATCGGATGACGTCATCCGGCTACTTCAACGCAGCAACCCTACCTTATGTTCTCCTATTTAAAATGTCTTCCGCACAGAGTCGCATTTCAGCAGTTGACCGAGCTTATTAAAGAGTCGACTTTCACATGAATGAGCCAGCGAGGCCAAGAAAGGCGACGTGAGCGGAAGAGAAACCAAACAGGACATCATAAGGTAGGGTTGCTACTCTGAGCTCCCGGGTGACGTCATGAGGGCGGAGCTCTGTAATCCACAAAATATCTGTCCAATTATTGGTTATGCCCAGGCCCCGTCTATCAGATGACGTCAGCTAGGTACTTCAACGTAGCAACCCTACCTTATGTTCTCCTATTTAAAACGTCTTCCGCACAGAGTCGCATTTTAGCAGTTGACTGAGCTTATAAAAAAGTCGATATTCACATGTATGAGCCAGCGAGGCCAAGAAAGGCGACGTGAGGGGAAGAGAAACCAAACAGGACATCATAATGTAGGGTTACTACTCTGAGCTACCCTGTGACGTCATGAGAGGGACGGGGCTCTGAACCCACATATCATCTGATCCAAGATTGATTTGTCGGTGAGTCTCAATCCCCAACCATGATAAGACGTCAGCCGGCTACTTCAATGCAGTAACCCTACCTTATGTTCTCCTGTTTGGACCGTCTTCCGCTCAGAGTCGCATTTCAGCAGGATAAAGCCGTCGTCATTTCACATAAGCCAGCGACGTCAAACAAGGCCACCGTGATCGGAAAACGAACCAAAGAGCGCAACATAAGGTAGGGTTGCTGCTCTGAGTTGCCCGAGTGACGTCGTCATGAGAAGGGCAGGGCTCTGAACCCACAAATTATCTGATCAATGATTGGTTGGTAAGTCCCAAGACCCACCTCTCAGATGACGTCATCCGGGTACTTCACCAAACCAAAACTATCTTATGTTCTGTTTGGACCGTCTTTTACTCAGAGTCGCATTTCAGCAGTTGCCCAAGTTTTTTTTTTATTATTGTTATTACCATAAGGAGTCTTTTAGCCAGCGAGGACAAGAAAGGCCTCCGTGAGCGGAAGAGGAATCAAACAGCACAACATAAGGTAGGGTTGCTACTCAGAGTTGCCCTAGTGACGTCATGAGAAGGGCGGGATTACCTATAAACCATCTGACCAATGATTGGTCATGTCCAAGCCCCACCTATCAGATGACGTCATCCGGCTACTTCAACGCAGCAACCCTACCTTATGTTCTCCTATTTGGACCGTCTTCCGCCCAGAGTCGCATTTCAGCAGTTGACCGAGCTTATTAAAGAGTCGACATTCACATGAATGAGCCAGCGAGGCCAAGAAAGGCGACGTGAGCGGAAGAGAAACCAAACAGGACATCATAAGGTAGGGTTGCTACTCTGAGCTCCCGGGTGACGTCATGAGGGCGGAGCTCTGTAATCCACAAAATATCTGTCCAATTATTGGTTATGCCCAGGCCCCGTCTATCAGATGACGTCAGCTGGGTACTTCAACGTAGCAACCCTATCTTTTGTTCTTCAATTTGGACCGTCTTTCCGCACAGAGTCGCATTTTAGCAGTTGACCGAGCTTATAAAAAGTCGATATTCACATGTATGAGCCAGCGAGGCCAAGAAAGGCGACGTGAGGGGAAGAGAAACCAAACAGGACATCATAAAGTAGGGTTACTACTCTGAGCTACCCTGTGACGTCATGAGAAGGACGGGGCTCTGAACCCACATATCATCTGATCAAAGATTGATTTGTCGGTGAGTCTCAATCCCCAACCATGATAAGACGTCAGCCGGCTACTTCAATGCAGTAACCCTACCTTATGTTCTCCTGTTTGGACCGTCTTCCGCTCAGAGTCGCATTTCAGCAGGATAAAGCCGTCGTCATTTCACATAAGCCAGCGACGTCAAACAAGGCCACCGTGATCGGAAAACGAACCAAAGAGCGCAACATAAGGTAGGGTTGCTGCTCTGAGTTGCCCGGGTGACGTCGTCATGAGAAGGGCAGGGCTCTGAACCCACAAATTATCTGATCAATGATTGGTTGGTAAGTCCCAAGACCCACCTCTCAGATGACGTCATCCGGGTACTTCAAACCAAAACTATCTTATGTTCTGTTTGGACCGTCTTTTACTCAGAGTCGCATTTCAGCAGTTGCCCAAGTTTTTTTTTTATTATTATTATTACCATAAGGAGTCTTTTAGCCAGCGAGGACAAGAAAGGCCTCCGTGAGCGGAAGAGGAATCAAACAGCACAACATAAGGTAGGGTTGCTACTCAGAGTTGCCCTAGTGACGTCATGAGAAGGGCGGGATTTTGTACCTATAAACCATCTAACCAATGATTGGTCATCTCCGAGCCCCACCTATCACATGACGTCATCCGGCTACTTCAACGCAGCAACCCAACTTTATGTTCTCCTATTTGGACCGTCTTCCGCACAGAGTTGCATTTCAGCAGTTGACCTAGCTTATTAAAGAATCGCGATATTCACATGAATGAGCCAGCGAGGCCAAGAAAGGCGACGTGAGTGGAAGAGAAACCAAACAGGACATCATAAAGTAGGGTTGCTTCTCTGAGCTACCCGGGTGACGTCATGAGAAGGGCGGGGCTCTGAACCCACATATTACCTGATCAATGATTGGTCGGTGAATCCCAATCCCCACTACAGCAACCCTACCTTATGTTCTCCTGTTTGGACCGTCTTTTACTCAGAGTCGCATTTCAGCAGTTGCCCGAGCTTTTTTTATTATTATATTATTACCATAAGGAGTCTTCTAGCCAGCGAGGACAAGAAAGGCCTCCGTGAGCGGAAGAGGAACCAAACAGCACAACATAAGGTAGGGTTGTTACTCTGAGTTGCCCGGGTGACGTCATGAGAAGGGCAGGGCTCTGAATCCACAAATTATCTGATCAATGATTGGTCGGTAAGTCCCAAGCCCCACTTCTCAGATGACGTCATCAAGGTACTTCAACAAACCAAATCTCTCATGTTCATCTGTTTGGACCGTCTTCTACTCAGAGTCGCATTTCTGCAGTTGCCCGAGCTTAATTTATTATTATTATTACCATAAGGAGTCTTCTAACCCACGAGGCCAAGAAAGGCCTCCGAGTTATCGGGATGACGTCATGAGAAAGGCGAAGCTTTGTATATACATACTATCTGATCAATGATTGGTCGATCATGTGCAAGCACCACCTATCATAAGACGTCATCCGGGTACTTCAAAGCAGCAACCGTACCTCATGTTCTCCTGTTTGGACCGGTTTCCGCTCAGAGTGCCCTTTTTCTTACCATAAAGTGTCGTCATTAAAATGAGCAAGAGAGGCTAAGAAAGTCTGAGCTACCGGGTGACGTCATGAGAAGGGCGGGGCTCTGAACCCACAAAATATCTGCCCAAAGATTTGGTCGGTCATGCTCAGGCCCCGTCTATCAGATGACGTCAGCCGGGTACTTCATAGCAGCAACCCTACCTTGTGTTCTCATGTTTGGACCGTCTTCCGCTCAGAGTTATATGTTTCACAAGTTGATCGTTTTTTTTCTTTTTTTCCATGAGCAATTGACATTTCGCATGAGTCGGCGACGTCATGAAAGGCCACCGTGAGCGGAAGAAGAACCAAACAGGACATCATAAGGTAGGGTTGCTACTCTGAGCTACCCGGGTGACGTCATGAGAAGGGACTGGCTCTGAACCCACATAATATCTGATCAACGACTGGTCGGTGAGTCTCAATCCCCAACCATCATAAGACGTCAGTCGGCTACTTCAATGCAGTAACCCTACCTTATGTTCTCTTGTTTGGACCGCCTTCTGCTCAGAGTCGCATTTCAGCAGAATAAAGCCGCCGTCATTTCACATAAGCCAGCGACGTCAAACAAGGCCACCGTGATCTGAAAAGGAACCAAACAGCGCAACATAAGGTAGGGTTGCTACTCTGAGTTGCCCGGGTGACGTCGTCATGAGAAGGGCAGGGCTCTCTGATCCCACAAATTATCTGATCAATGATTGGTCGGGAAGTCCCAAGACCCACCTATCAGACGACGTCACCCCATTACTTCACTAAACCAAAACTATCTTATGTTCTATTTGGACCCTCTTTTTTACTAGAGTCATTTCAGCAGTTGCCCTAGCTTTTTTAATTATTATTATTACCATAAGGAGTCTTCTAGCCAGCGAGGCCAAGAAAGGCCTCCGTGAGCGGAAGAGGAATCAAACAGCACAACATAAGGTAAGGTTGCTACTCTGAGTTGCCCGAGTGACGTCATGAGAAGGGCGGGATTTTGTACCTATAAACCATCTGATCAATGACAGGTCATGTCCAAGCCCTACCTATCAGATGACGTCATCCGGCTACTTCAACGCAGCAACCCTACCTTATGTTCTCCTATTTAAAACGTCTTCCGCACAGAGTCGCATTTCAGCAGTTGACCGAGCTTATTAAAGAGTCGACTTTCACATGAATGAGCCAGCGAGGCCAAGAAAGGCGACGTGAGCGGAAGAGAAACCAAACAGGACATCATAAGGTAGGGTTGCTACTCTGAGCTCCCGGGTGACGTCATGAGGGCGGAGCTCTGTAATCCACAAAATATCTGTCCAATTATTGGTTATGCCCAGGCCCCGTCTATCAGATGACGTCAGCTGGGTACTTCAACGTAGCAACCCTATCTTTTGTTCTTCAATTTGGACCGTCTTTCCGCACAGAGTCGCATTTTAGCAGTTGACTGAGCTTATAAAAAAGTCGATATTCACATGTATGAGCCAGCGAGGCCAAGAAAGGCGACGTGAGGGGAAGAGAAACCAAACAGGACATCATAAAGTAGGGTTACTACTCTGAGCTACCCGGTGACGTCATGAGAAGGACGGGGCTCTGAACCCACATATCATCTGATCAAAGATTGATTTGTCGGTGAGTCTCAATCCCCAACCATGATAAGACGTCAGCCGGCTACTTCAATGCAGTAACCCTACCTTATGTTCTCCTGTTTGGACCGTCTTCCGCTCAGAGTCGCATTTCAGCAGGATAAAGCCGTCGTCATTTCACATAAGCCAGCGACGTCAAACAAGGCCACCGTGATCGGAAAACGAACCAAAGAGCGCAACATAAGGTAGGGTTGCTGCTCTGAGTTGCCCGGGTGACGTCGTCATGAGAAGGGCAGGGCTCTGAACCCACAAATTATCTGATCAATGATTGGTTGGTAAGTCCCAAGACCCACCTCTCAGATGACGTCATCCGGGTACTTCAAACCAAAACTATCTTATGTTCTGTTTGGACCGTCTTTTACTCAGAGTCGCATTTCAGCAGTTGCCCAAGTTTTTTTTTTATTATTATTATTACCATAAGGAGTCTTTTAGCCAGCGAGGACAAGAAAGGCCTCCGTGAGCGGAAGAGGAATCAAACAGCACAACATAAGGTAGGGTTGCTACTCAGAGTTGCCCTAGTGACGTCATGAGAAGGGCGGGATTTTGTACCTATAAACCATCTAACCAATGATTGGTCATCTCCGAGCCCCACCTATCACATGACGTCATCCGGCTACTTCAACGCAGCAACCCAACTTTATGTTCTCCTATTTGGACCGTCTTCCGCCCAGAGTTGCATTTCAGCAGTTGACCTAGCTTATTAAAGAATCGCGATATTCACATGAATGAGCCAGCGAGGCCAAGAAAGGCAAAGTGAGCGGAAGAGAAACAAAAGACGACATCATAAGGTAGGGTTGCTATTCTGAGCTACAGCTTGACGTCATGAGGGAGGACCTCTGTAATCCACAAAATATCTGTCCAATGATTGTTTATACACAGGCACCGTCTATCAGATGACATCAGCCGGGTACTTCAACGCAGCAACCCTATCTTATGTTCCCCTATTTGGACCGTCTTCCGCACAGAGTCGCATTTCAGCAGTTGACCGAGCTTATTAAAGAGTCGATATTCACATGAATGAGCCAGCGAGGCCAAGAAAGGCGACGTGAGTGGAAGAGAAACCAAACAGGACATCATAAAGTAGGGTTGCTTCTCTGAGCTACCCGGGTGACGTCATGAGAAGGGCGGGGCTCTGAACCCACATATTACCTGATCAATGATTGGTCGGTGAATCCCAATCCCCACTACAGCAACCCTACCTTATGTTCTCCTGTTTGGACCGTCTTTTACTCAGAGTCGCATTTCAGCAGTTGCCCGAGCTTTTTTTATTATTATATTATTACCATAAGGAGTCTTCTAGCCAGCGAGGACAAGAAAGGCCTCCGTGAGCGGAAGAGGAACCAAACAGCACAACATAAGGTAGGGTTGTTACTCTGAGTTGCCCGGGTGACGTCATGAGAAGGGCAGGGCTCTGAATCCACAAATTATCTGATCAATGATTGGTCGGTAAGTCCCAAGCCCCACTTCTCAGATGACGTCATCAAGGTACTTCAACAAACCAAATCTCTCATGTTCATCTGTTTGGACCGTCTTCTACTCAGAGTCGCATTTCTGCAGTTGCCCGAGCTTAATTTATTATTATTATTACCATAAGGAGTCTTCTAACCCACGAGGCCAAGAAAGGCCTCCGAGTTATCGGGATGACGTCATGAGAAAGGCGAAGCTTTGTATATACATACTATCTGATCAATGATTGGTCGATCATGTGCAAGCACCACCTATCATAAGACGTCATCCGGGTACTTCAAAGCAGCAACCGTACCTCATGTTCTCCTGTTTGGACCGGTTTCCGCTCAGAGTGCCCTTTTTCTTACCATAAAGTGTCGTCATTAAAATGAGCAAGAGAGGCTAAGAAAGTCTGAGCTACCGGGTGACGTCATGAGAAGGGCGGGGCTCTGAACCCACAAAATATCTGCCCAAAGATTTGGTCGGTCATGCTCAGGCCCCGTCTATCAGATGACGTCAGCCGGGTACTTCATAGCAGCAACCCTACCTTGTGTTCTCATGTTTGGACCGTCTTCCGCTCAGAGTTATATGTTTCACAAGTTGATCGTTTTTTTTCTTTTTTTCCATGAGCAATTGACATTTCGCATGAGTCGGCGACGTCATGAAAGGCCACCGTGAGCGGAAGAAGAACCAAACAGGACATCATAAGGTAGGGTTGCTACTCTGAGCTACCCGGGTGACGTCATGAGAAGGGACTGGCTCTGAACCCACATAATATCTGATCAACGACTGGTCGGTGAGTCTCAATCCCCAACCATCATAAGACGTCAGTCGGCTACTTCAATGCAGTAACCCTACCTTATGTTCTCTTGTTTGGACCGCCTTCTGCTCAGAGTCGCATTTCAGCAGAATAAAGCCGCCGTCATTTCACATAAGCCAGCGACGTCAAACAAGGCCACCGTGATCTGAAAAGGAACCAAACAGCGCAACATAAGGTAGGGTTGCTACTCTGAGTTGCCCGGGTGACGTCGTCATGAGAAGGGCAGGGCTCTCTGATCCCACAAATTATCTGATCAATGATTGGTCGGGAAGTCCCAAGACCCACCTATCAGACGACGTCACCCCATTACTTCACTAAACCAAAACTATCTTATGTTCTATTTGGACCCTCTTTTTTACTAGAGTCATTTCAGCAGTTGCCCTAGCTTTTTTAATTATTATTATTACCATAAGGAGTCTTCTAGCCAGCGAGGCCAAGAAAGGCCTCCGTGAGCGGAAGAGGAACTAAACAGCACAACATAAGGTAAGGTTGCTACTCTGAGTTGCCCGAGTGACGTCATGAGAAGGGCGGGATTTTGTACCTATAAACCATCTGACCAATGATTGGTCATGTCCAAGCCCTACCTATCAGATGACGTCATCCGGCTACTTCAACGCAGCAACCCTACCTTATGTTCTCCTATTTGAACCGTCTTCCGCACAGAGTCGCATTTCAGCAGTTGACCGAGCTTATTAAAGAGTCGACTTTCACATGAATGAGCCAGCGAGGCCAAGAAAGGCGACGTGAGCGGAAGAGAAACCAAACAGGACATCATAAGGTAGGGTTGCTACTCTGAGCTCCCGGGTGACGTCATGAGGGCGGAGCTCTGTAATCCACAAAATATCTGTCCAATTATTGGTTATGCCCAGGCCCCGTCTATCAGATGACGTCAGCTGGGTACTTCAACGTAGCAACCCTATCTTTTGTTCTTCAATTTGGACCGTCTTTCCGCACAGAGTCGCATTTTAGCAGTTGACTGAGCTTATAAAAAAGTCGATATTCACATGTATGAGCCAGCGAGGCCAAGAAAGGCGACGTGAGGGGAAGAGAAACCAAACAGGACATCATAAAGTAGGGTTACTACTCTGAGCTACCCGGTGACGTCATGAGAAGGACGGGGCTCTGAACCCACATATCATCTGATCAAAGATTGATTTGTCGGTGAGTCTCAATCCCCAACCATGATAAGACGTCAGCCGGCTACTTCAATGCAGTAACCCTACCTTATGTTCTCCTGTTTGGACCGTCTTCCGCTCAGAGTCGCATTTCAGCAGGATAAAGCCGTCGGTCATTTCACATAAGCCAGCGACGTCAAACAAGGCCACCGTGATCGGAAAACGAACCAAAGAGCGCAACATAAGGTAGGGTTGCTGCTCTGAGTTGCCCGGGTGACGTCGTCATGAGAAGGGCAGGGCTCTGAACCCACAAATTATCTGATCAATGATTGGTTGGTAAGTCCCAAGACCCACCTCTCAGATGACGTCATCCGGGTACTTCAAACCAAAACTATCTTATGTTCTGTTTGGACCGTCTTTTACTCAGAGTCGCATTTCAGCAGTTGCCCAAGTTTTTTTTTTATTATTATTATTACCATAAGGAGTCTTTTAGCCAGCGAGGACAAGAAAGGCCTCCGTGAGCGGAAGAGGAATCAAACAGCACAACATAAGGTAGGGTTGCTACTCAGAGTTGCCCTAGTGACGTCATGAGAAGGGCGGGATTTTGTACCTATAAACCATCTAACCAATGATTGGTCATCTCCGAGCCCCACCTATCACATGACGTCATCCGGCTACTTCAACGCAGCAACCCAACTTTATGTTCTCCTATTTGGACCGTCTTCCGCCCAGAGTTGCATTTCAGCAGTTGACCTAGCTTATTAAAGAATCGCGATATTCACATGAATGAGCCAGCGAGGCCAAGAAAGGCAAAGTGAGCGGAAGAGAAACAAAAGACGACATCATAAGGTAGGGTTGCTATTCTGAGCTACAGCTTGACGTCATGAGGGAGGACCTCTGTAATCCACAAAATATCTGTCCAATGATTGTTTATACACAGGCACCGTCTATCAGATGACATCAGCCGGGTACTTCAACGCAGCAACCCTATCTTATGTTCCCCTATTTGGACCGTCTTCCGCACAGAGTCGCATTTCAGCAGTTGACCGAGCTTATTAAAGAGTCGATATTCACATGAATGAGCCAGCGAGGCCAAGAAAGGCGACGTGAGTGGAAGAGAAACCAAACAGGACATCATAAAGTAGGGTTGCTTCTCTGAGCTACCCGGGTGACGTCATGAGAAGGGCGGGGCTCTGAACCCACATATTACCTGATCAATGATTGGTCGGTGAATCCCAATCCCCACTACAGCAACCCTACCTTATGTTCTCCTGTTTGGACCGTCTTTTACTCAGAGTCGCATTTCAGCAGTTGCCCGAGCTTTTTTTATTATTATATTATTACCATAAGGAGTCTTCTAGCCAGCGAGGACAAGAAAGGCCTCCGTGAGCGGAAGAGGAACCAAACAGCACAACATAAGGTAGGGTTGTTACTCTGAGTTGCCCGGGTGACGTCATGAGAAGGGCAGGGCTCTGAATCCACAAATTATCTGATCAATGATTGGTCGGTAAGTCCCAAGCCCCACTTCTCAGATGACGTCATCAAGGTACTTCAACAAACCAAATCTCTCATGTTCATCTGTTTGGACCGTCTTCTACTCAGAGTCGCATTTCTGCAGTTGCCCGAGCTTAATTTATTATTATTATTACCATAAGGAGTCTTCTAACCCACGAGGCCAAGAAAGGCCTCCGAGTTATCGGGATGACGTCATGAGAAAGGCGAAGCTTTGTATATACATACTATCTGATCAATGATTGGTCGATCATGTGCAAGCACCACCTATCATAAGACGTCATCCGGGTACTTCAAAGCAGCAACCGTACCTCATGTTCTCCTGTTTGGACCGGTTTCCGCTCAGAGTGCCCTTTTTCTTACCATAAAGTGTCGTCATTAAAATGAGCAAGAGAGGCTAAGAAAGTCTGAGCTACCGGGTGACGTCATGAGAAGGGCGGGGCTCTGAACCCACAAAATATCTGCCCAAAGATTTGGTCGGTCATGCTCAGGCCCCGTCTATCAGATGACGTCAGCCGGGTACTTCATAGCAGCAACCCTACCTTGTGTTCTCATGTTTGGACCGTCTTCCGCTCAGAGTTATATGTTTCACAAGTTGATCGTTTTTTTTCTTTTTTTCCATGAGCAATTGACATTTCGCATGAGTCGGCGACGTCATGAAAGGCCACCGTGAGCGGAAGAAGAACCAAACAGGACATCATAAGGTAGGGTTGCTACTCTGAGCTACCCGGGTGACGTCATGAGAAGGGACTGGCTCTGAACCCACATAATATCTGATCAACGACTGGTGAGTCTCAATCCCCAACCATCATAAGACGTCAGTCGGCTACTTCAATGCAGTAACCCTACCTTATGTTCTCTTGTTTGGACCGCCTTCTGCTCAGAGTCGCATTTCAGCAGAATAAAGCCGCCGTCATTTCACATAAGCCAGCGACGTCAAACAAGGCCACCGTGATCTGAAAAGGAACCAAACAGCGCAACATAAGGTAGGGTTGCTACTCTGAGTTGCCCGGGTGACGTCGTCATGAGAAGGGCAGGGCTCTCTGATCCCACAAATTATCTGATCAATGATTGGTCGGTGAATCCCAATCCCCACTACAGCAACCCTACCTTATGTTCTCCTGTTTGGACCGTCTTTTACTCAGAGTCGCATTTCAGCAGTTGCCCGAGCTTTTTTTATTATTATATTATTACCATAAGGAGTCTTCTAGCCAGCGAGGACAAGAAAGGCCTCCGTGAGCGGAAGAGGAACCAAACAGCACAACATAAGGTAGGGTTGTTACTCTGAGTTGCCCGGGTGACGTCATGAGAAGGGCAGGGCTCTGAATCCACAAATTATCTGATCAATGATTGGTCGGTAAGTCCCAAGCCCCACTTCTCAGATGACGTCATCAAGGTACTTCAACAAACCAAATCTCTCATGTTCATCTGTTTGGACCGTCTTCTACTCAGAGTCGCATTTCTGCAGTTGCCCGAGCTTAATTTATTATTATTATTACCATAAGGAGTCTTCTAACCCACGAGGCCAAGAAAGGCCTCCGAGTTATCGGGATGACGTCATGAGAAAGGCGAAGCTTTGTATATACATACTATCTGATCAATGATTGGTCGATCATGTGCAAGCACCACCTATCATAAGACGTCATCCGGGTACTTCAAAGCAGCAACAGTACCTCATGTTCTCCTGTTTGGACCGGTTTCCGCTCAGAGTGCCCTTTTTCTTACCATAAAGTGTCGTCATTAAAATGAGCAAGAGAGGCTAAGAAAGTCTGAGCTACCGGGTGACGTCATGAGAAGGGCGGGGCTCTGAACCCATAAAATATCTGCCCAAAGATTTGGTCGGTCATGCTCAGGCCCCGTCTATCAGATGACGTCAGCCGGGTACTTCATAGCAGCAACCCTACCTTGTGTTCTCATGTTTGGACCGTCTTCCGCTCAGAGTTATATGTTTCACAAGTTGATCGTTTTTTTTCTTTTTTTCCATGAGCAATTGACATTTCGCATGAGTCGGCGACGTCATGAAAGGCCACCGTGAGCGGAAGAAGAACCAAACAGGACATCATAAGGTAGGGTTGCTACTCTGAGCTACCCGGGTGACGTCATGAGAAGGGCAGGGCTCTCTGATCCCACAAATTATCTGATCAATGATTGGTCGGGAAGTCCCAAGACCCACCTATCAGACGACGTCACCCCATTACTTCACTAAACCAAAACTATCTTATGTTCTATTTGGACCCTCTTTTTTACTAGAGTCATTTCAGCAGTTGCCCTAGCTTTTTTAATTATTATTATTACCATAAGGAGTCTTCTAGCCAGCGAGGCCAAGAAAGGCCTCCGTGAGCGGAAGAGGAACTAAACAGCACAACATAAGGTAAGGTTGCTACTCTGAGTTGCCCGAGTGACGTCATGAGAAGGGCGGGATTTTGTACCTATAAACCATCTGACCAATGATTGGTCATGTCCAAGCCCTACCTATCGGATGACGTCATCCGGCTACTTCAACGCAGCAACCCTACCTTATGTTCTCCTATTTAAAACGTCTTCCGCACAGAGTCGCATTTCAGCAGTTGACCGAGCTTATTAAAGAGTCGACTTTCACATGAATGAGCCAGCGAGGCCAAGAAAGGCGACGTGAGCGGAAGAGAAACCAAACAGGACATCATAAGGTAGGGTTGCTACTCTGAGCTCCCGGGTGACGTCATGAGGGCGGAGCTCTGTAATCCACAAAATATCTGTCCAATTATTGGTTATGCCCAGGCCCCGTCTATCAGATGACGTCAGCTGGGTACTTCAACGTAGCAACCCTATCTTTTGTTCTTCAATTTGGACCGTCTTTCCGCACAGAGTCGCATTTTAGCAGTTGACTGAGCTTATAAAAAAGTCGATATTCACATGTATGAGCCAGCGAGGCCAAGAAAGGCGACGTGAGCGGAAGAGAAACCAAACAGGACATCATAAAGTAGGGTTACTACTCTGAGCTACCCTGTGACGTCATGAGAAGGACGGGGCTCTGAACCCACATATCATCTGATCAAAGATTGATTTGTCGGTGAGTCTCAATCCCCAACCATGATAAGACGTCAGCCGGCTACTTCAATGCAGTAACCCTACCTTATGTTCTCCTGTTTGGACCGTCTTCCGCTCAGAGTCGCATTTCAGCAGGATAAAGCCGTCGTCATTTCACATAAGCCAGCGACGTCAAACAAGGCCACCGTGATCGGAAAACGAACCAAAGAGCGCAACATAAGGTAGGGTTGCTGCTCTGAGTTGCCCGGGTGACGTCGTCATGAGAAGGGCAGGGCTCTGAACCCACAAATTATCTGATCAATGATTGGTTGGTAAGTCCCAAGACCCACCTCTCAGATGACGTCATCCGGGTACTTCAAACCAAAACTATCTTATGTTCTGTTTGGACCGTCTTTTACTCAGAGTCGCATTTCAGCAGTTGCCCAAGTTTTTTTTTTATTATTATTATTACCATAAGGAGTCTTTTAGCCAGCGAGGACAAGAAAGGCCTCCGTGAGCGGAAGAGGAATCAAACAGCACAACATAAGGTAGGGTTGCTACTCAGAGTTGCCCTAGTGACGTCATGAGAAGGGCGGGATTTTGTACCTATAAACCATCTAACCAATGATTGGTCATCTCCGAGCCCCACCTATCACATGACGTCATCCGGCTACTTCAACGCAGCAACCCAACTTTATGTTCTCCTATTTGGACCGTCTTCCGCCCAGAGTTGCATTTCAGCAGTTGACCTAGCTTATTAAAGAATCGCGATATTCACATGAATGAGCCAGCGAGGCCAAGAAAGGCAAAGTGAGCGGAAGAGAAACAAAAGACGACATCATAAGGTAGGGTTGCTATTCTGAGCTACAGCTTGACGTCATGAGGGAGGACCTCTGTAATCCACAAAATATCTGTCCAATGATTGTTTATACACAGGCACCGTCTATCAGATGACATCAGCCGGGTACTTCAACGCAGCAACCCTATCTTATGTTCCCCTATTTGGACCGTCTTCCGCACAGAGTCGCATTTCAGCAGTTGACCGAGCTTATTAAAGAGTCGATATTCACATGAATGAGCCAGCGAGGCCAAGAAAGGCGACGTGAGTGGAAGAGAAACCAAACAGGACATCATAAAGTAGGGTTGCTTCTCTGAGCTACCCGGGTGACGTCATGAGAAGGGCGGGGCTCTGAACCCACATATTACCTGATCAATGATTGGTCGGTGAATCCCAATCCCCACTACAGCAACCCTACCTTATGTTCTCCTGTTTGGACCGTCTTTTACTCAGAGTCGCATTTCAGCAGTTGCCCGAGCTTTTTTTATTATTATATTATTACCATAAGGAGTCTTCTAGCCAGCGAGGACAAGAAAGGCCTCCGTGAGCGGAAGAGGAACCAAACAGCACAACATAAGGTAGGGTTGTTACTCTGAGTTGCCCGGGTGACGTCATGAGAAGGGCAGGGCTCTGAATCCACAAATTATCTGATCAATGATTGGTCGGTAAGTCCCAAGCCCCACTTCTCAGATGACGTCATCAAGGTACTTCAACAAACCAAATCTCTCATGTTCATCTGTTTGGACCGTCTTCTACTCAGAGTCGCATTTCTGCAGTTGCCCGAGCTTAATTTATTATTATTATTACCATAAGGAGTCTTCTAACCCACGAGGCCAAGAAAGGCCTCCGAGTTATCGGGATGACGTCATGAGAAAGGCGAAGCTTTGTATATACATACTATCTGATCAATGATTGGTCGATCATGTGCAAGCACCACCTATCATAAGACGTCATCCGGGTACTTCAAAGCAGCAACCGTACCTCATGTTCTCCTGTTTGGACCGGTTTCCGCTCAGAGTGCCCTTTTTCTTACCATAAAGTGTCGTCATTAAAATGAGCAAGAGAGGCTAAGAAAGTCTGAGCTACCGGGTGACGTCATGAGAAGGGCGGGGCTCTGAACCCACAAAATATCTGCCCAAAGATTTGGTCGGTCATGCTCAGGCCCCGTCTATCAGATGACGTCAGCCGGGTACTTCATAGCAGCAACCCTACCTTGTGTTCTCATGTTTGGACCGTCTTCCGCTCAGAGTTATATGTTTCACAAGTTGATCGTTTTTTTTCTTTTTTTCCATGAGCAATTGACATTTCGCATGAGTCGGCGACGTCATGAAAGGCCACCGTGAGCGGAAGAAGAACCAAACAGGACATCATAAGGTAGGGTTGCTACTCTGAGCTACCCGGGTGACGTCATGAGAAGGGACTGGCTCTGAACCCACATAATATCTGATCAACGACTGGTCGGTGAGTCTCAATCCCCAACCATCATAAGACGTCAGTCGGCTACTTCAATGCAGTAACCCTACCTTATGTTCTCTTGTTTGGACCGCCTTCTGCTCAGAGTCGCATTTCAGCAGAATAAAGCCGCCGTCATTTCACATAAGCCAGCGACGTCAAACAAGGCCACCGTGATCTGAAAAGGAACCAAACAGCGCAACATAAGGTAGGGTTGCTACTCTGAGTTGCCCGGGTGACGTCGTCATGAGAAGGGCAGGGCTCTCTGATCCCACAAATTATCTGATCAATGATTGGTCGGGAAGTCCCAAGACCCACCTATCAGACGACGTCACCCCATTACTTCACTAAACCAAAACTATCTTATGTTCTATTTGGACCCTCTTTTTTACTAGAGTCATTTCAGCAGTTGCCCTAGCTTTTTTAATTATTATTATTACCATAAGGAGTCTTCTAGCCAGCGAGGCCAAGAAAGGCCTCCGTGAGCGGAAGAGGAACTAAACAGCACAACATAAGGTAAGGTTGCTACTCTGAGTTGCCCGAGTGACGTCATGAGAAGGGCGGGATTTTGTACCTATAAACCATCTGACCAATGATTGGTCATGTCCAAGCCCTACCTATCGGATGACGTCATCCGGCTACTTCAACGCAGCAACCCTACCTTATGTTCTCCTATTTGGACCGTCTTCCGCACAGAGTCGCATTTCAGCAGTTGACCGAGCTTATTAAAGAGTCGACTTTCACATGAATGAGCCAGCGAGGCCAAGAAAGGCGACGTGAGCGGAAGAGAAACCAAACAGGACATCATAAGGTAGGGTTGCTACTCTGAGCTCCCGGGTGACGTCATGAGGGCGGAGCTCTGTAATCCACAAAATATCTGTCCAATTATTGGTTATGCCCAGGCCCCGTCTATCAGATGACGTCAGCTGGGTACTTCAACGTAGCAACCCTATCTTTTGTTCTTCAATTTGGACCGTCTTTCCGCACAGAGTCGCATTTTAGCAGTTGACTGAGCTTATAAAAAAGTCGATATTCACATGTATGAGCCAGCGAGGCCAAGAAAGGCGACGTGAGGGAAGAGAAACCAAACAGGACATCATAAAGTAGGGTTACTACTCTGAGCTACCCTGTGACGTCATGAGAAGGACGGGGCTCTGAACCCACATATCATCTGATCAAAGATTGATTTGTCGGTGAGTCTCAATCCCCAACCATGATAAGACGTCAGCCGGCTACTTCAATGCAGTAACCCTACCTTATGTTCTCCTGTTTGGACCGTCTTCCGCTCAGAGTCGCATTTCAGCAGGATAAAGCCGTCGTCATTTCACATAAGCCAGCGACGTCAAACAAGGCCACCGTGATCGGAAAACGAACCAAAGAGCGCAACATAAGGTAGGGTTGCTGCTCTGAGTTGCCCGGGTGACGTCGTCATGAGAAGGGCAGGGCTCTGAACCCACAAATTATCTGATCAATGATTGGTTGGTAAGTCCCAAGACCCACCTCTCAGATGACGTCATCCGGGTACTTCAAACCAAAACTATCTTATGTTCTGTTTGGACCGTCTTTTACTCAGAGTCGCATTTCAGCAGTTGCCCAAGTTTTTTTTTTATTATTATTATTACCATAAGGAGTCTTTTAGCCAGCGAGGACAAGAAAGGCCTCCGTGAGCGGAAGAGGAATCAAACAGCACAACATAAGGTAGGGTTGCTACTCAGAGTTGCCCTAGTGACGTCATGAGAAGGGCGGGATTTTGTACCTATAAACCATCTAACCAATGATTGGTCATCTCCGAGCCCCACCTATCACATGACGTCATCCGGCTACTTCAACGCAGCAACCCAACTTTATGTTCTCCTATTTGGACCGTCTTCCGCCCAGAGTTGCATTTCAGCAGTTGACCTAGCTTATTAAAGAATCGCGATATTCACATGAATGAGCCAGCGAGGCCAAGAAAGGCAAAGTGAGCGGAAGAGAAACAAAAGACGACATCATAAGGTAGGGTTGCTATTCTGAGCTACAGCTTGACGTCATGAGGGAGGACCTCTGTAATCCACAAAATATCTGTCCAATGATTGTTTATACACAGGCACCGTCTATCAGATGACATCAGCCGGGTACTTCAACGCAGCAACCCTATCTTATGTTCCCCTATTTGGACCGTCTTCCGCACAGAGTCGCATTTCAGCAGTTGACCGAGCTTATTAAAGAGTCGATATTCACATGAATGAGCCAGCGAGGCCAAGAAAGGCGACGTGAGTGGAAGAGAAACCAAACAGGACATCATAAAGTAGGGTTGCTTCTCTGAGCTACCCGGGTGACGTCATGAGAAGGGCGGGGCTCTGAACCCACATATTACCTGATCAATGATTGGTCGGTGAATCCCAATCCCCACTACAGCAACCCTACCTTATGTTCTCCTGTTTGGACCGTCTTTTACTCAGAGTCGCATTTCAGCAGTTGCCCGAGCTTTTTTTATTATTATATTATTACCATAAGGAGTCTTCTAGCCAGCGAGGACAAGAAAGGCCTCCGTGAGCGGAAGAGGAACCAAACAGCACAACATAAGGTAGGGTTGTTACTCTGAGTTGCCCGGGTGACGTCATGAGAAGGGCAGGGCTCTGAATCCACAAATTATCTGATCAATGATTGGTCGGTAAGTCCCAAGCCCCACTTCTCAGATGACGTCATCAAGGTACTTCAACAAACCAAATCTCTCATGTTCATCTGTTTGGACCGTCTTCTACTCAGAGTCGCATTTCTGCAGTTGCCCGAGCTTAATTTATTATTATTATTACCATAAGGAGTCTTCTAACCCACGAGGCCAAGAAAGGCCTCCGAGTTATCGGGATGACGTCATGAGAAAGGCGAAGCTTTGTATATACATACTATCTGATCAATGATTGGTCGATCATGTGCAAGCACCACCTATCATAAGACGTCATCCGGGTACTTCAAAGCAGCAACCGTACCTCATGTTCTCCTGTTTGGACCGGTTTCCGCTCAGAGTGCCCTTTTTCTTACCATAAAGTGTCGTCATTAAAATGAGCAAGAGAGGCTAAGAAAGTCTGAGCTACCGGGTGACGTCATGAGAAGGGCGGGGCTCTGAACCCACAAAATATCTGCCCAAAGATTTGGTCGGTCATGCTCAGGCCCCGTCTATCAGATGACGTCAGCCGGGTACTTCATAGCAGCAACCCTACCTTGTGTTCTCATGTTTGGACCGTCTTCCGCTCAGAGTTATATGTTTCACAAGTTGATCGTTTTTTTTCTTTTTTTCCATGAGCAATTGACATTTCGCATGAGTCGGCGACGTCATGAAAGGCCACCGTGAGCGGAAGAAGAACCAAACAGGACATCATAAGGTAGGGTTGCTACTCTGAGCTACCCGGGTGACGTCATGAGAAGGGACTGGCTCTGAACCCACATAATATCTGATCAACGACTGGTCGGTGAGTCTCAATCCCCAACCATCATAAGACGTCAGTCGGCTACTTCAATGCAGTAACCCTACCTTATGTTCTCTTGTTTGGACCGCCTTCTGCTCAGAGTCGCATTTCAGCAGAATAAAGCCGCCGTCATTTCACATAAGCCAGCGACGTCAAACAAGGCCACCGTGATCTGAAAAGGAACCAAACAGCGCAACATAAGGTAGGGTTGCTACTCTGAGTTGCCCGGGTGACGTCGTCATGAGAAGGGCAGGGCTCTCTGATCCCACAAATTATCTGATCAATGATTGGTCGGGAAGTCCCAAGACCCACCTATCAGACGACGTCACCCCATTACTTCACTAAACCAAAACTATCTTATGTTCTATTTGGACCCTCTTTTTTACTAGAGTCATTTCAGCAGTTGCCCTAGCTTTTTTAATTATTATTATTACCATAAGGAGTCTTCTAGCCAGCGAGGCCAAGAAAGGCCTCCGTGAGCGGAAGAGGAACTAAACAGCACAACATAAGGTAAGGTTGCTACTCTGAGTTGCCCGAGTGACGTCATGAGAAGGGCGGGATTTTGTACCTATAAACCATCTGACCAATGATTGGTCATGTCCAAGCCCCACCTATCAGATGACGTCATCCGGCTACTTCAACGCAGCAACCGTACCTTATGTTCTCCTATTTGAACCGCCTTCCGCACAGAGTCGCATTTCAGCAGTTGACCGAGCTTATTAAAGAGTCGACTTTCACATGAATGAGCCAGCGAGGCCAAGAAAGGCGACGTGAGCGGAAGAGAAACCAAACAGGACATCATAAGGTAGGGTTGCTACTCTGAGCTCCCGGGTGACGTCATGAGGGCGGAGCTCTGTAATCCACAAAATATCTGTCCAATTATTGGTTATGCCCAGGCCCCGTCTATCAGATGACGTCAGCTGGGTACTTCAACGTAGCAACCCTATCTTTTGTTCTTCAATTTGGACCGTCTTTCCGCACAGAGTCGCATTTTAGCAGTTGACTGAGCTTATAAAAAAGTCGATATTCACATGTATGAGCCAGCGAGGCCAAGAAAGGCGACGTGAGGGAAGAGAAACCAAACAGGACATCATAAAGTAGGGTTACTACTCTGAGCTACCCTGTGACGTCATGAGAAGGACGGGGCTCTGAACCCACATATCATCTGATCAAAGATTGATTTGTCGGTGAGTCTCAATCCCCAACCATGATAAGACGTCAGCCGGCTACTTCAATGCAGTAACCCTATCTAACATTCTCCTGTTTGGACCGTCTTCCGCCCAGAGTCGCATTTCAGCAGGATAAAGCCGTCGTCATTTCACATAAGCCAGCGACGTCAAACAAGGCCACCGTGATCGGAAAACGAACCAAAGAGCGCAACATAAGGTAGGGTTGCTGCTCTGAGTTGCCCGGGTGACGTCGTCATGAGAAGGGCAGGGCTCTGAACCCACAAATTATCTGATCAATGATTGGTTGGTAAGTCCCAAGACCCACCTCTCAGATGACGTCATCCGGGTACTTCAAACCAAAACTATCTTATGTTCTGTTTGGACCGTCTTTTACTCAGAGTCGCATTTCAGCAGTTGCCCAAGTTTTTTTTTTATTATTATTATTACCATAAGGAGTCTTTTAGCCAGCGAGGACAAGAAAGGCCTCCGTGAGCGGAAGAGGAATCAAACAGCACAACATAAGGTAGGGTTGCTACTCAGAGTTGCCCTAGTGACGTCATGAGAAGGGCGGGATTTTGTACCTATAAACCATCTAACCAATGATTGGTCATCTCCGAGCCCCACCTATCACATGACGTCATCCGGCTACTTCAACGCAGCAACCCAACTTTATGTTCTCCTATTTGGACCGTCTTCCGCCCAGAGTTGCATTTCAGCAGTTGACCTAGCTTATTAAAGAATCGCGATATTCACATGAATGAGCCAGCGAGGCCAAGAAAGGCAAAGTGAGCGGAAGAGAAACAAAAGACGACATCATAAGGTAGGGTTGCTATTCTGAGCTACAGCTTGACGTCATGAGGGAGGACCTCTGTAATCCACAAAATATCTGTCCAATGATTGTTTATACACAGGCACCGTCTATCAGATGACATCAGCCGGGTACTTCAACGCAGCAACCCTATCTTATGTTCCCCTATTTGGACCGTCTTCCGCACAGAGTCGCATTTCAGCAGTTGACCGAGCTTATTAAAGAGTCGATATTCACATGAATGAGCCAGCGAGGCCAAGAAAGGCGACGTGAGTGGAAGAGAAACCAAACAGGACATCATAAAGTAGGGTTGCTTCTCTGAGCTACCCGGGTGACGTCATGAGAAGGGCGGGGCTCTGAACCCACATATTACCTGATCAATGATTGGTCGGTGAATCCCAATCCCCACTACAGCAACCCTACCTTATGTTCTCCTGTTTGGACCGTCTTTTACTCAGAGTCGCATTTCAGCAGTTGCCCGAGCTTTTTTTATTATTATATTATTACCATAAGGAGTCTTCTAGCCAGCGAGGACAAGAAAGGCCTCCGTGAGCGGAAGAGGAACCAAACAGCACAACATAAGGTAGGGTTGTTACTCTGAGTTGCCCGGGTGACGTCATGAGAAGGGCAGGGCTCTGAATCCACAAATTATCTGATCAATGATTGGTCGGTAAGTCCCAAGCCCCACTTCTCAGATGACGTCATCAAGGTACTTCAACAAACCAAATCTCTCATGTTCATCTGTTTGGACCGTCTTCTACTCAGAGTCGCATTTCTGCAGTTGCCCGAGCTTAATTTATTATTATTATTACCATAAGGAGTCTTCTAACCCACGAGGCCAAGAAAGGCCTCCGAGTTATCGGGATGACGTCATGAGAAAGGCGAAGCTTTGTATATACATACTATCTGATCAATGATTGGTCGATCATGTGCAAGCACCACCTATCATAAGACGTCATCCGGGTACTTCAAAGCAGCAACCGTACCTCATGTTCTCCTGTTTGGACCGGTTTCCGCTCAGAGTGCCCTTTTTCTTACCATAAAGTGTCGTCATTAAAATGAGCAAGAGAGGCTAAGAAAGTCTGAGCTACCGGGTGACGTCATGAGAAGGGCGGGGCTCTGAACCCACAAAATATCTGCCCAAAGATTTGGTCGGTCATGCTCAGGCCCCGTCTATCAGATGACGTCAGCCGGGTACTTCATAGCAGCAACCCTACCTTGTGTTCTCATGTTTGGACCGTCTTCCGCTCAGAGTTATATGTTTCACAAGTTGATCGTTTTTTTTCTTTTTTTCCATGAGCAATTGACATTTCGCATGAGTCGGCGACGTCATGAAAGGCCACCGTGAGCGGAAGAAGAACCAAACAGGACATCATAAGGTAGGGTTGCTACTCTGAGCTACCCGGGTGACGTCATGAGAAGGGACTGGCTCTGAACCCACATAATATCTGATCAACGACTGGTCGGTGAGTCTCAATCCCCAACCATCATAAGACGTCAGTCGGCTACTTCAATGCAGTAACCCTACCTTATGTTCTCTTGTTTGGACCGCCTTCTGCTCAGAGTCGCATTTCAGCAGAATAAAGCCGCCGTCATTTCACATAAGCCAGCGACGTCAAACAAGGCCACCGTGATCTGAAAAGGAACCAAACAGCGCAACATAAGGTAGGGTTGCTACTCTGAGTTGCCCGAGTGACGTCATGAGAAGGGCGGGATTTTGTACCTATAAACCATCTGACCAATGATTGGTCATGTCCAAGCCCCACCTATCAGATGACGTCATCCGGCTACTTCAACGCAGCAACCGTACCTTATGTTCTCCTATTTGAACCGCCTTCCGCCCAGAGTCGCATTTCAGCAGTTGACCAAGCTTATTAAAGAGTCGACTTTCACATGAATGAGCCAGCGAGGCCAAGAAAGGCGACGTGAGCGGAAGAGAAACCAAACAGGACATCATAAGGTAGGGTTGCTACTCTGAGCTCCCGGGTGACGTCATGAGGGCGGAGCTCTGTAATCCACAAAATATCTGTCCAATTATTGGTTATGCCCAGGCCCCGTCTATCAGATGACGTCAGCTGGGTACTTCAACGTAGCAACCCTATCTTTTGTTCTTCAATTTGGACCGTCTTTCCGCACAGAGTCGCATTTTAGCAGTTGACTGAGCTTATAAAAAAGTCGATATTCACATGTATGAGCCAGCGAGGCCAAGAAAGGCGACGTGAGCGGAAGAGAAACCAAACAGGACATCATAAAGTAGGGTTACTACTCTGAGCTACCCTGTGACGTCATGAGAAGGACGGGGCTCTGAACCCACATATCATCTGATCAAAGATTGATTTGTCGGTGAGTCTCAATCCCCAACCATGATAAGACGTCAGCCGGCTACTTCAATGCAGTAACCCTATCTAACATTCTCCTGTTTGGACCGTCTTCCGCCCAGAGTCGCATTTCAGCAGGATAAAGCCGTCGTCATTTCACATAAGCCAGCGACGTCAAACAAGGCCACCGTGATCGGAAAACGAACCAAAGAGCGCAACATAAGGTAGGGTTGCTGCTCTGAGTTGCCCGGGTGACGTCGTCATGAGAAGGGCAGGGCTCTGAACCCACAAATTATCTGATCAATGATTGGTTGGTAAGTCCCAAGACCCACCTCTCAGATGACGTCATCCGGGTACTTCAAACCAAAACTATCTTATGTTCTGTTTGGACCGTCTTTTACTCAGAGTCGCATTTCAGCAGTTGCCCAAGTTTTTTTTTTATTATTATTATTACCATAAGGAGTCTTTTAGCCAGCGAGGACAAGAAAGGCCTCCGTGAGCGGAAGAGGAATCAAACAGCACAACATAAGGTAGGGTTGCTACTCAGAGTTGCCCTAGTGACGTCATGAGAAGGGCGGGATTTTGTACCTATAAACCATCTAACCAATGATTGGTCATCTCCGAGCCCCACCTATCACATGACGTCATCCGGCTACTTCAACGCAGCAACCCAACTTTATGTTCTCCTATTTGGACCGTCTTCCGCCCAGAGTTGCATTTCAGCAGTTGACCTAGCTTATTAAAGAATCGCGATATTCACATGAATGAGCCAGCGAGGCCAAGAAAGGCAAAGTGAGCGGAAGAGAAACAAAAGACGACATCATAAGGTAGGGTTGCTATTCTGAGCTACAGCTTGACGTCATGAGGGAGGACCTCTGTAATCCACAAAATATCTGTCCAATGATTGTTTATACACAGGCACCGTCTATCAGATGACATCAGCCGGGTACTTCAACGCAGCAACCCTATCTTATGTTCCCCTATTTGGACCGTCTTCCGCACAGAGTCGCATTTCAGCAGTTGACCGAGCTTATTAAAGAGTCGATATTCACATGAATGAGCCAGCGAGGCCAAGAAAGGCGACGTGAGTGGAAGAGAAACCAAACAGGACATCATAAAGTAGGGTTGCTTCTCTGAGCTACCCGGGTGACGTCATGAGAAGGGCGGGGCTCTGAACCCACATATTACCTGATCAATGATTGGTCGGTGAATCCCAATCCCCACTACAGCAACCCTACCTTATGTTCTCCTGTTTGGACCGTCTTTTACTCAGAGTCGCATTTCAGCAGTTGCCCGAGCTTTTTTTATTATTATATTATTACCATAAGGAGTCTTCTAGCCAGCGAGGACAAGAAAGGCCTCCGTGAGCGGAAGAGGAACCAAACAGCACAACATAAGGTAGGGTTGTTACTCTGAGTTGCCCGGGTGACGTCATGAGAAGGGCAGGGCTCTGAATCCACAAATTATCTGATCAATGATTGGTCGGTAAGTCCCAAGCCCCACTTCTCAGATGACGTCATCAAGGTACTTCAACAAACCAAATCTCTCATGTTCATCTGTTTGGACCGTCTTCTACTCAGAGTCGCATTTCTGCAGTTGCCCGAGCTTAATTTATTATTATTATTACCATAAGGAGTCTTCTAACCCACGAGGCCAAGAAAGGCCTCCGAGTTATCGGGATGACGTCATGAGAAAGGCGAAGCTTTGTATATACATACTATCTGATCAATGATTGGTCGATCATGTGCAAGCACCACCTATCATAAGACGTCATCCGGGTACTTCAAAGCAGCAACCGTACCTCATGTTCTCCTGTTTGGACCGGTTTCCGCTCAGAGTGCCCTTTTTCTTACCATAAAGTGTCGTCATTAAAATGAGCAAGAGAGGCTAAGAAAGTCTGAGCTACCGGGTGACGTCATGAGAAGGGCGGGGCTCTGAACCCACAAAATATCTGCCCAAAGATTTGGTCGGTCATGCTCAGGCCCCGTCTATCAGATGACGTCAGCCGGGTACTTCATAGCAGCAACCCTACCTTGTGTTCTCATGTTTGGACCGTCTTCCGCTCAGAGTTATATGTTTCACAAGTTGATCGTTTTTTTTCTTTTTTTCCATGAGCAATTGACATTTCGCATGAGTCGGCGACGTCATGAAAGGCCACCGTGAGCGGAAGAAGAACCAAACAGGACATCATAAGGTAGGGTTGCTACTCTGAGCTACCCGGGTGACGTCATGAGAAGGGACTGGCTCTGAACCCACATAATATCTGATCAACGACTGGTCGGTGAGTCTCAATCCCCAACCATCATAAGACGTCAGTCGGCTACTTCAATGCAGTAACCCTACCTTATGTTCTCTTGTTTGGACCGCCTTCTGCTCAGAGTCGCATTTCAGCAGAATAAAGCCGCCGTCATTTCACATAAGCCAGCGACGTCAAACAAGGCCACCGTGATCTGAAAAGGAACCAAACAGCGCAACATAAGGTAGGGTTGCTACTCTGAGTTGCCCGGGTGACGTCGTCATGAGAAGGGCAGGGCTCTCTGATCCCACAAATTATCTGATCAATGATTGGTCGGGAAGTCCCAAGACCCACCTATCAGACGACGTCACCCCATTACTTCACTAAACCAAAACTATCTTATGTTCTATTTGGACCCTCTTTTTTACTAGAGTCATTTCAGCAGTTGCCCTAGCTTTTTTAATTATTATTATTACCATAAGGAGTCTTCTAGCCAGCGAGGCCAAGAAAGGCCTCCGTGAGCGGAAGAGGAATCAAACAGCACAACATAAGGTAAGGTTGCTACTCTGAGTTGCCCGAGTGACGTCATGAGAAGGGCGGGATTTTGTACCTATAAACCATCTGACCAATGATTGGTCATGTCCAAGCCCCACCTATCAGATGACGTCATCCGGCTACTTCAACGCAGCAACCCAACTTTATGTTCTCCTATTTGGACCGTCTTCCGCCCAGAGTTGCATTTCAGCAGTTGACCTAGCTTATTAAAGAATCGATATTCACATGAATGAGCCAGCGAGGCCAAGAAAGGCAAAGTGAGCGGAAGAGAAACAAAAGACGACATCATAAGGTAGGGTTGCTATTCTGAGCTACAGCTTGACGTCATGAGGGAGGACCTCTGTAATCCACAAAATATCTGTCCAATGATTGTTTATACACAGGCACCGTCTATCAGATGACATCAGCCGGGTACTTCAACGCAGCAACCCTATCTTATGTTCCCCTATTTGGACCGTCTTCCGCACAGAGTCGCATTTCAGCAGTTGACCGAGCTTATTAAAGAGTCGATATTCACATGAATGAGCCAGCGAGGCCAAGAAAGGCGACGTGAGTGGAAGAGAAACCAAACAGGACATCATAAAGTAGGGTTGCTTCTCTGAGCTACCCGGGTGACGTCATGAGAAGGGCGGGGCTCTGAACCCACATATTACCTGATCAATGATTGGTCGGTGAATCCCAATCCCCACTACAGCAACCCTACCTTATGTTCTCCTGTTTGGACCGTCTTTTACTCAGAGTCGCATTTCAGCAGTTGCCCGAGCTTTTTTTATTATTATATTATTACCATAAGGAGTCTTCTAGCCAGCGAGGACAAGAAAGGCCTCCGTGAGCGGAAGAGGAACCAAACAGCACAACATAAGGTAGGGTTGTTACTCTGAGTTGCCCGGGTGACGTCATGAGAAGGGCAGGGCTCTGAATCCACAAATTATCTGATCAATGATTGGTCGGTAAGTCCCAAGCCCCACTTCTCAGATGACGTCATCAAGGTACTTCAACAAACCAAATCTCTCATGTTCATCTGTTTGGACCGTCTTCTACTCAGAGTCGCATTTCTGCAGTTGCCCGAGCTTAATTTATTATTATTATTACCATAAGGAGTCTTCTAACCCACGAGGCCAAGAAAGGCCTCCGAGTTATCGGGATGACGTCATGAGAAAGGCGAAGCTTTGTATATACATACTATCTGATCAATGATTGGTCGATCATGTGCAAGCACCACCTATCATAAGACGTCATCCGGGTACTTCAAAGCAGCAACCGTACCTCATGTTCTCCTGTTTGGACCGGTTTCCGCTCAGAGTGCCCTTTTTCTTACCATAAAGTGTCGTCATTAAAATGAGCAAGAGAGGCTAAGAAAGTCTGAGCTACCGGGTGACGTCATGAGAAGGGCGGGGCTCTGAACCCACAAAATATCTGCCCAAAGATTTGGTCGGTCATGCTCAGGCCCCGTCTATCAGATGACGTCAGCCGGGTACTTCATAGCAGCAACCCTACCTTGTGTTCTCATGTTTGGACCGTCTTCCGCTCAGAGTTATATGTTTCACAAGTTGATCGTTTTTTTTCTTTTTTTCCATGAGCAATTGACATTTCGCATGAGTCGGCGACGTCATGAAAGGCCACCGTGAGCGGAAGAAGAACCAAACAGGACATCATAAGGTAGGGTTGCTACTCTGAGCTACCCGGGTGACGTCATGAGAAGGGACTGGCTCTGAACCCACATAATATCTGATCAACGACTGGTCGGTGAGTCTCAATCCCCAACCATCATAAGACGTCAGTCGGCTACTTCAATGCAGTAACCCTACCTTATGTTCTCTTGTTTGGACCGCCTTCTGCTCAGAGTCGCATTTCAGCAGAATAAAGCCGCCGTCATTTCACATAAGCCAGCGACGTCAAACAAGGCCACCGTGATCTGAAAAGGAACCAAACAGCGCAACATAAGGTAGGGTTGCTACTCTGAGTTGCCCGGGTGACGTCGTCATGAGAAGGGCAGGGCTCTCTGATCCCACAAATTATCTGATCAATGATTGGTCGGGAAGTCCCAAGACCCACCTATCAGACGACGTCACCCCATTACTTCACTAAACCAAAACTATCTTATGTTCTATTTGGACCCTCTTTTTTACTAGAGTCATTTCAGCAGTTGCCCTAGCTTTTTTAATTATTATTATTACCATAAGGAGTCTTCTAGCCAGCGAGGCCAAGAAAGGCCTCCGTGAGCGGAAGAGGAACTAAACAGCACAACATAAGGTAAGGTTGCTACTCTGAGTTGCCCGAGTGACGTCATGAGAAGGGCGGGATTTTGTACCTATAAACCATCTGACCAATGATTGGTCATGTCCAAGCCCCACCTATCAGATGACGTCATCCGGCTACTTCAACGCAGCAACCCGTACCTTATGTTCTCCTATTTGAACCGCCTTCCGCACAGAGTCGCATTTCAGCAGTTGACCGAGCTTATTAAAGAGTCGACTTTCACATGAATGAGCCAGCGAGGCCAAGAAAGGCGACGTGAGCGGAAGAGAAACCAAACAGGACATCATAAGGTAGGGTTGCTACTCTGAGCTCCCGGGTGACGTCATGAGGGCGGAGCTCTGTAATCCACAAAATATCTGTCCAATTATTGGTTATGCCCAGGCCCCGTCTATCAGATGACGTCAGCTGGGTACTTCAACGTAGCAACCCTATCTTTTGTTCTTCAATTTGGACCGTCTTTCCGCACAGAGTCGCATTTTAGCAGTTGACTGAGCTTATAAAAAGTCGATATTCACATGTATGAGCCAGCGAGGCCAAGAAAGGCGACGTGAGGGGAAGAGAAACCAAACAGGACATCATAAAGTAGGGTTACTACTCTGAGCTACCCTGTGACGTCATGAGAAGGACGGGGCTCTGAACCCACATATCATCTGATCAAAGATTGATTTGTCGGTGAGTCTCAATCCCCAACCATGATAAGACGTCAGCCGGCTACTTCAATGCAGTAACCCTACCTTATGTTCTCCTGTTTGGACCGTCTTCCGCTCAGAGTCGCATTTCAGCAGGATAAAGCCGTCGTCATTTCACATAAGCCAGCGACGTCAAACAAGGCCACCGTGATCGGAAAACGAACCAAAGAGCGCAACATAAGGTAGGGTTGCTGCTCTGAGTTGCCCGGGTGACGTCGTCATGAGAAGGGCAGGGCTCTGAACCCACAAATTATCTGATCAATGATTGGTTGGTAAGTCCCAAGACCCACCTCTCAGATGACGTCATCCGGGTACTTCAAACCAAAACTATCTTATGTTCTGTTTGGACCGTCTTTTACTCAGAGTCGCATTTCAGCAGTTGCCCAAGTTTTTTTTTTATTATTATTATTACCATAAGGAGTCTTTTAGCCAGCGAGGACAAGAAAGGCCTCCGTGAGCGGAAGAGGAATCAAACAGCACAACATAAGGTAGGGTTACTACTCTGAGCTACCCTGTGACGTCATGAGAAGGACGGGGCTCTGAACCCACATATCATCTGATCAAAGATTGATTTGTCGATGAGTCTCAATCCCCAACCATGATAAGACGTCAGCCGGCTACTTCAATGCAGAAACCCTATCTAACATTCTCCTGTTTGGACCGTCTTCCGCCCAGAGTCGCATTTCAGCAGGATAAAGCCGTCTTCATTTCATATAAGCCAGCGACGTCAAACAAGGCCACCGTGATCGGAAAACGAACCAAAGAGCGCAACATAAGGTAGGGTTGCTGCTCTGAGTTGCCCGGGTGACGTCGTCATGAGAAGGGCAGGGCTCTGAACCCACAAATTATCTGATCAATGATTGGTTGGTAAGTCCCAAGACCCACCTCTCAGATGACGTCATCCGGGTACTTCAAACCAAAACTATCTTATGTTCTGTTTGGACCGTCTTTTACTCAGAGTCGCATTTCAGCAGTTGCCCAAGCTTTTTTTATTATTATATTATTACCATAAGGAGTCTTCTAGCCAGCGAGGACAAGAAAGGCCTCCGTGAGCGGAAGAGGAACCAAACAGCACAACATAAGGTAGGGTTGTTACTCTGAGTTGCCCGGGTGACGTCATGAGAAGGGCAGGGCTCTGAATCCACAAATTATCTGATCAATGATTGGTCGGTAAGTCCCAAGCCCCACTTCTCAGATGACGTCATCAAGGTACTTCAACAAACCAAATCTCTCATGTTCATCTGTTTGGACCGTCTTCTACTCAGAGTCGCATTTCTGCAGTTGCCCGAGCTTAATTTATTATTATTATTACCATAAGGAGTCTTCTAACCCACGAGGCCAAGAAAGGCCTCCGAGTTATCGGGATGACGTCATGAGAAAGGCGAAGCTTTGTATATACATACTATCTGATCAATGATTGGTCGATCATGTGCAAGCACCACCTATCATAAGACGTCATCCGGGTACTTCAAAGCAGCAACCGTACCTCATGTTCTCCTGTTTGGACCGGTTTCCGCTCAGAGTGCCCTTTTTCTTACCATAAAGTGTCGTCATTAAAATGAGCAAGAGAGGCTAAGAAAGTCTGAGCTACCGGGTGACGTCATGAGAAGGGCGGGGCTCTGAACCCACAAAATATCTGCCCAAAGATTTGGTCGGTCATGCTCAGGCCCCGTCTATCAGATGACGTCAGCCGGGTACTTCATAGCAGCAACCCTACCTTGTGTTCTCATGTTTGGACCGTCTTCCGCTCAGAGTTATATGTTTCACAAGTTGATCGTTTTTTTTCTTTTTTTCCATGAGCAATTGACATTTCGCATGAGTCGGCGACGTCATGAAAGGCCACCGTGAGCGGAAGAAGAACCAAACAGGACATCATAAGGTAGGGTTGCTACTCTGAGCTACCCGGGTGACGTCATGAGAAGGGACTGGCTCTGAACCCACATAATATCTGATCAACGACTGGTCGGTGAGTCTCAATCCCCAACCATCATAAGACGTCAGTCGGCTACTTCAATGCAGTAACCCTACCTTATGTTCTCTTGTTTGGACCGCCTTCTGCTCAGAGTCGCATTTCAGCAGAATAAAGCCGCCGTCATTTCACATAAGCCAGCGACGTCAAACAAGGCCACCGTGATCTGAAAAGGAACCAAACAGCGCAACATAAGGTAGGGTTGCTACTCTGAGTTGCCCGGGTGACGTCGTCATGAGAAGGGCAGGGCTCTCTGATCCCACAAATTATCTGATCAATGATTGGTCGGGAAGTCCCAAGACCCACCTATCAGACGACGTCACCCCATTACTTCACTAAACCAAAACTATCTTATGTTCTATTTGGACCCTCTTTTTTACTAGAGTCATTTCAGCAGTTGCCCTAGCTTTTTTAATTATTATTATTACCATAAGGAGTCTTCTAGCCAGCGAGGACAAGAAAGGCCTCCGTGAGCGGAAGAGGAACTAAACAGCACAACATAAGGTAAGGTTGCTACTCTGAGTTGTCCGAGTGACGTCATGAGAAGGGCGGGATTTTGTACCTATAAACCATCTGACCAATGATTGGTCATGTCCAAGCCCTACCTATCGGATGACGTCATCCGGCTACTTCAACGCAGCAACCCTACCTTATGTTCTCCTATTTAAAACGTCTTCCGCACAGAGTCGCATTTCAGCAGTTGACCGAGCTTATTAAAGAGTCGACTTTCACATGAATGAGCCAGGGAGGCCAAGAAAGGCGACGTGAGCGGAAGAAAAACCAAACAGAACATCATAAGGTAGGGTTGCTACTCTGAGCTCCCGGGTGACGTCATGAGGGCGGAGCTCTGTAATCCACAAAATATCTGTCCAATTATTGGTTATGCCCAGGCCCCGTCTATCAGATGACGTCAGCTGGGTACTTCAACGTAGCAACCCTATCTTTTGTTCTTCAATTTGGACCGTCTTTCCGCACAGAGTCGCATTTTAGCAGTTGACTAAGCTTATAAAAAAGTCGATATTCACATGTATGAGCCAGCGAGGCCAAGAAAGGCGACGTGAGGGGAAGAGAAACCAAACAGGACATCATAAAGTAGGGTTACTACTCTGAGCTAACCTGTGACGTCATGAGAAGGACGGGGCTCTGAACCCACATATCATCTGATCAAAGATTGATTTGTCGGTGAGTCTCAATCCCCAACCATGATAAGACGTCAGCTGGCTACTTCAATGCAGTAACCCTATCTAACATTCTCCTGTTTGGACCGTCTTCCGCCCAGAGTCGCATTTCAGCAGGATAAAGCCGTCGTCATTTCACATAAGCCAGCGACATCAAACAAGGCCACCGTGATCGGAAAACGAACCAAACAGCGCAACATAAGGTAGGGTTGCTGCTCTGAGTTGCCCGGGTGACGTCGTCATGAGAAGGTCAGGGCTCTGAACCCACAAATTATCTGATCAATGATTGGTTGGTAAGTCCCAAGACCCACCTCTCAGATGACGTCATCCGGGTACTTCACCAAACCAAAACTATCTTATGTTCTGTTTGGACCGTCTTTTACTCAGAGTCGCATTTCAGCGGTTGCCCAAGTTTTTTTTTTATTATTATTATTACCATAAGGAGTCTTTTAGCCAGCGAGGACAAGAAAGGCCTCCGTGAGCGGAAGAGGAATCAAACAGCACAACATAAGGTAGGGTTGCTACTCTGAGTTGCCCTAGTGACGTCATGAGAAGGGCGGGATTTTGTACCTATAAACCATCTGACCAATGATTGGTCATGTCCAAGCACTACCTATCGGATGACGTCATCCGGCTACTTCAACGCAGCAACCCTACCTTATGTTCTCCTATTTAAAACGTCTTCCGCACAGAGTCGCATTTCAGCAGTTGACCGAGCTTATTAAAGAGTCGACTTTCACATGAATGAGCCAGCGAGGCCAAGAAAGGCGACGTGAGCGGAAGAGAAACCAAACAGGACATCATAAGGTAGGGTTGCTACTCTGAGCTCCCGGGTGACGTCATGAGGGCGGAGCTCTGTAATCCACAAAATATCTGTCCAATTATTGGTTATGCCCAGGCCCCGTCTATCAGATGACGTCAGCTAGGTACTTCAACGTAGCAACCCTATCTTATGTTCTCAATTTGGACCGTCTTCCGCACAGAGTCGCATTTTAGCAGTTGACTGAGCTTATAAAAAAGTCGATATTCACATGTATGAGCCAGCGAGGCCAAGAAAGGCGACGTGAGGGGAAGAGAAACCAAACAGGACATCATAAAGTAGGGTTACTACTCTGAGCTACCCTGTGACGTCATGAGAAGGACGGGGCTCTGAACCCACATATCATCTGATCAAAGATTGATTTGTCGGTGAGTCTCAATCCCCAACCATGATAAGACGTCAGCCGGCTACTTCAATGCAGTAACCCTATCTAACATTCTCCTGTTTGGACCGTCTTCCGCTCAGAGTCGCATTTCAGCAGGATAAAGCCGTCGTCATTTCACATAAGCCAGCGACGTCAAACAAGGCCACCGTGATCGGAAAACGAACCAAAGAGCGCAACATAAGGTAGGGTTGCTGCTCTGAGTTGCCCGAGTGACGTCGTCATGAGAAGGGCAGGGCTCTGAACCCACAAATTATCTGATCAATGATTGGTTGGTAAGTCCCAAGACCCACCTCTCAGATGACGTCATCCGGGTACTTCACCAAACCAAAACTATCTTATGTTCTGTTTGGACCGTCTTTTACTCAGAGTCGCATTTCAGCAGTTGCCCAAGTTTTTTTTTTATTATTATTATTACCATAAGGAGTCTTTTAGCCAGCGAGGACAAGAAAGGCCTCCGTGAGCGGAAGAGGAATCAAACAGCACAACATAAGGTAGGGTTGCTACTCAGAGTTGCCCTAGTGACGTCATGAGAAGGGCGGGATTTTGTACCTATAAACCATCTAACCAATGATTGGTCATCTCCGAGCCCCACCTATCACATGACGTCATCCGGCTACTTCAACGCAGCAACCCAACTTTATGTTCTCCTATTTGGACCGTCTTCCGCCCAGAGTTGCATTTCAGCAGTTGACCTAGCTTATTAAAGAATCGCGATATTCACATGAATGAGCCAGCGAGGCCAAGAAAGGCAAAGTGAGCGGAAGAGAAACAAAAGACGACATCATAAGGTAGGGTTGCTATTCTGAGCTACAGCTTGACGTCATGAGGGAGGACCTCTGTAATCCACAAAATATCTGTCCAATGATTGTTTATACACAGGCACCGTCTATCAGATGACATCAGCCGGGTACTTCAACGCAGCAACCCTATCTTATGTTCCCCTATTTGGACCGTCTTCCGCACAGAGTCGCATTTCAGCAGTTGACCGAGCTTATTAAAGAGTCGATATTCACATGAATGAGCCAGCGAGGCCAAGAAAGGCGACGTGAGTGGAAGAGAAACCAAACAGGACATCATAAAGTAGGGTTGCTTCTCTGAGCTACCCGGGTGACGTCATGAGAAGGGCGGGGCTCTGAACCCACATATTACCTGATCAATGATTGGTCGGTGAATCCCAATCCCCACTACAGCAACCCTACCTTATGTTCTCCTGTTTGGACCGTCTTTTACTCAGAGTCGCATTTCAGCAGTTGCCCGAGCTTTTTTTATTATTATATTATTACCATAAGGAGTCTTCTAGCCAGCGAGGACAAGAAAGGCCTCCGTGAGCGGAAGAGGAACCAAACAGCACAACATAAGGTAGGGTTGTTACTCTGAGTTGCCCGGGTGACGTCATGAGAAGGGCAGGGCTCTGAATCCACAAATTATCTGATCAATGATTGGTCGGTAAGTCCCAAGCCCCACTTCTCAGATGACGTCATCAAGGTACTTCAACAAACCAAATCTCTCATGTTCATCTGTTTGGACCGTCTTCTACTCAGAGTCGCATTTCTGCAGTTGCCCGAGCTTAATTTATTATTATTATTACCATAAGGAGTCTTCTAACCCACGAGGCCAAGAAAGGCCTCCGAGTTATCGGGATGACGTCATGAGAAAGGCGAAGCTTTGTATATACATACTATCTGATCAATGATTGGTCGATCATGTGCAAGCACCACCTATCATAAGACGTCATCCGGGTACTTCAAAGCAGCAACCGTACCTCATGTTCTCCTGTTTGGACCGGTTTCCGCTCAGAGTGCCCTTTTTCTTACCATAAAGTGTCGTCATTAAAATGAGCAAGAGAGGCTAAGAAAGTCTGAGCTACCGGGTGACGTCATGAGAAGGGCGGGGCTCTGAACCCACAAAATATCTGCCCAAAGATTTGGTCGGTCATGCTCAGGCCCCGTCTATCAGATGACGTCAGCCGGGTACTTCATAGCAGCAACCCTACCTTGTGTTCTCATGTTTGGACCGTCTTCCGCTCAGAGTTATATGTTTCACAAGTTGATCGTTTTTTTTCTTTTTTTCCATGAGCAATTGACATTTCGCATGAGTCGGCGACGTCATGAAAGGCCACCGTGAGCGGAAGAAGAACCAAACAGGACATCATAAGGTAGGGTTGCTACTCTGAGCTACCCGGGTGACGTCATGAGAAGGGACTGGCTCTGAACCCACATAATATCTGATCAACGACTGGTCGGTGAGTCTCAATCCCCAACCATCATAAGACGTCAGTCGGCTACTTCAATGCAGTAACCCTACCTTATGTTCTCTTGTTTGGACCGCCTTCTGCTCAGAGTCGCATTTCAGCAGAATAAAGCCGCCGTCATTTCACATAAGCCAGCGACGTCAAACAAGGCCACCGTGATCTGAAAAGGAACCAAACAGCGCAACATAAGGTAGGGTTGCTACTCTGAGTTGCCCGGGTGACGTCGTCATGAGAAGGGCAGGGCTCTCTGATCCCACAAATTATCTGATCAATGATTGGTCGGGAAGTCCCAAGACCCACCTATCAGACGACGTCACCCCATTACTTCACTAAACCAAAACTATCTTATGTTCTATTTGGACCCTCTTTTTTACTAGAGTCATTTCAGCAGTTGCCCTAGCTTTTTTAATTATTATTATTACCATAAGGAGTCTTCTAGCCAGCGAGGCCAAGAAAGGCCTCCGTGAGCGGAAGAGGAACTAAACAGCACAACATAAGGTAGGGTTGCTACTCTGAGTTGCCCGAGTGACGTCATGAGAAGGGCGGGATTTTGTACCTATAAACCATCTGACCAATGATTGATCATGTCCAAGCCCTACCTATCGGATGACGTCATCCGGCTACTTCAACGCAGCAACCGTACCTTATGTTCTCCTATTTGAACCGCCTTCCGCCCAGAGTCGCATTTCAGCAGTTGACCGACCTTATTAAAGAGTCGACTTTCACATGATTGAGCCAGCGAGGCCAAGAAAGGCGACATGAGCGGAAGAGAAACCAAACAGAACGTCATAAGGTAGGGTTGCTACTCTGAGCTCCCCGGTGATGTCATGAGGGCGGAGCTCTGTAATCCAATAAGTATCTTTCCAATGATTGGTTATTCCCAAACCCCGCCTATCAGATGACGTCAGCCAGGTACTTCAACACAGCAACCCTATCTTACATTCTCCTTTTTGGACCGTCTTCCGCACAGTCGCATTTCAGCAGGATAAAGCCGTTGTCATTTCACATAAGCCAGCGAGGTCAAACAAGGCCACCGTGAGCGGAAGAGGAACCAAACAGCACAACATAAGGTAGGGTTGTTACTCTGAGTTGCCCGGTTGACGTCGTCATGAGAAGGGCAGGGCTCTCTGATCCCACAAATTATCTGATCAATGATTGGTCGGGAAGTCCCAAGACCCACCTATCAGATGACGTCACCCCATTACTTCACTAAACCAAAACTATCTTATGTTCTATTTGGACCCTCTTTTTTACTAGAGTCATTTCAGCAGTTGCCCTAGCTTTTTTAATTATTATTATTACCATAAGGAGTCTTCTAGCCAGCGAGGACAAGAAAGGCCTCCGTGAGCGGAAGAGGAATCAAACAGCACAACATAAGGTAGGGTTGCTACTCTGAGTTGCCCTAGTGACGTCATGAGAAGGGCGGGATTTTGTACCTATAAACCATCTGATCAATGATTGGTCATGTCCAAGCCCTACCTATCGGATGACGTCATCCGGCTACTTCAACGCAGCAACCCTACCTTATGTTCTCCTATTTGGACCGTCTTCCGCACAGAGTCGCATTTCAGCAGTTGACCGAGCTTATTAAAGAGTCGACTTTCACATGAATGAGCCAGCGAGGCCAAGAAAGGCGACGTGAGCGGAAGAGAAACCAAACAGGACATCATAAGGTAGGGTTGCTACTCTGAGCTCCCGGGTGACGTCATGAGGGCGGAGCTCTGTAATCCACAAAATATCTGTCCAGTTATTGGTTATGCCCAGGCCCCGTCTATCAGATGACGTCAGCTGGGTACTTCAACGTAGCAACCCTATGTTTTGTTCTTCAATTTGGACCGTCTTTCCGCACAGAGTCGCATTTTAGCAGTTGACTGAGCTTATAAAAAAGTCGATATTCACATGTATGAGCCAGCGAGGCCAAGAAAGGCGACGTGAGCGGAAGAGAAACCAAACAGGACATCATAAAGTAGGGTTACTACTCTGAGCTACCCTGTGACGTCATGAGAAGGACGGGGTTCTGAACCCACATATCATCTGATCAAAGATTGATTTGTCGGTGAGTCTCAATCCCCAACCATGATAAGACGTCAGCCGGCTACTTCAATGCAGTAACCCTATCTAACATTCTCCTGTTTGGACCGTCTTCCGCCCAGAGTCGCATTTCAGCAGGATAAAGCCGTCGTCATTTCACATAAGCCAGCGACGTCAAACAAGGCCACCGTGATCGGAAAACGAACCAAACAGCGCAACATAAGGTAGGGTTGCTGCTCTGATTTGCCCGGGTGACGTCGTCATGAAAAGGGCAGGGCTCTGAACCCACAAATTATCTGATCAATGATTGGTTGGTAAGTCCCAAGACCCACCTATCAGATGACGTCATCCGGGTACTTCAAACCAAAACTATCTTATGTTCTATTTGGACCGTCTTTTACTCAGAGTCGCATTTCAGCAGTTGCCCAAGTTTTTTTTTTATTATTATTATTACCATAAGGAGTCTTTTAGCCAGCGAGGACAAGAAAGGCCTCCGTGAGCGGAAGAGGAATCAAACAGCACAACATAAGGTAAGGTTGGTACTCTGAGTTGCCCGAGTGACGTCATGAGAAGGGCGGGATTTTGTACCTATAAACCATCTGACCAATGATTGATCATGTCCAAGCCCCACCTATCAGATGACGTCATCCGCCTACTTCAACGCAGCAACCGTACCTTATGTTCTCCTATCTGAACCGCCTTCCGCCCAGAGTCGCATTTCAGCAGTTGACCGAGCTTATTAAAGAGTCGACTTTCACATGAGTGAGCCAGCGAGGCCAAGAAAGGCGACGTGAGCGGAAGAGAAACCAAACAGAACATCATAAGGTAGGGTTGCTACTCTGAGCTCCCGGGTGATGTCATGAGGGCGGAGCTCTGTAATCCACAAAATATCTGTCCAATTATTGGTTATGCCCAGGCCCCGTCTATCAGATGACGTCAGCTGGGTACTTCAACGTAGCAAACCTATCTTTTGTTCTTCAATTTGGACCGTCTTTCCGCACAGAGTCGCATTTTAGCAGTTGACCGAGCTTATAAAAAAGTCGATATTCACACATATGAGCCAGCGAGGCCAAGAAAGGCGACGTGAGGGGAAGAGAAACCAAACAGGACATCATAAAGTAGGGTTACTACTCTGAGCTACCCGGTGACGTCATGAGAAGGACGGGGCTCTGAACCCACATATCATCTGATCAAAGATTGATTTGTCGGTGAGTCTCAATCCCCAACCATGATAAGACGTCAGCCGGCTACTTCAATGCAGTAACCCTACCTTATGTTCTCCTGTTTGGACCGTCTTCCGCCCAGAGTCGCATTTCAGCAGGATAAAGCCGTCGTCATTTCACATAAGCCAGCGACGTCAAACAAGGCCACCGTGATCGGAAAACGAACCAAAGAGCGCAACACAAGGTAGGGTTGCTGCTCTGAGTTGCCCGGGTGACGTCGTCATGAGAAGGGCAGGGCTCTGAACCCACAAATTATCTGATCAATGATTGGTTGGTAAGTCCCAAGACCCACCTCTCAGATGACGTCATCCGGCTACTTCAACGCAGCAACCCAACTTTATGTTCTCCTATTTGGACCGTCTTCCGCCTAGAGTTGCATTTCAGCAGTTGACCTAGCTTATTAAAGATTCGCGATATTCACATGAATGAGCCAGCGAGGCCAAGAAAGGCAAAGTGAGCGGAAGAGAAACAAAAGACGACATCATAAGGTAGGGTTGCTATTCTGAGCTACAGCTTGACGTCATGAGGGAGGACCTCTCTAATCCACAAAATATCTGTCCAATGATTGTTTATACACAGGCACCGTCTATCAGATGACATCAGCCGGGTACTTCAACGCAGCAACCCTATCTTATGTTCCCCTATTTGGACCGTCTTCCGCATAGAGTCGCATTTCAGCAGTTGACCGAGCTTATTAAAGAGTCGATATTCACATGAATGAGCCAGCGAGGCCAAGAAAGGCGACGTGAGTGGAAGAGAAACCAAACAGGACATCATAAAGTAGGGTTGCTTCTCTGAGCTACCCGGGTGACGTCATGAGAAGGGCGGGGCTCTGAACCCACATATTACCTGATCAATGATTGGTCGGTGAATCCCAATCCCCACTACAGCAACCCTACCTTATGTTCTCCTGTTTGGACCGTCTTTTACTCAGAGTCGCATTTCAGCAGTTGCCCGAGCTTTTTTTATTATTATATTATTACCATAAGGAGTCTTCTAGCCAGCGAGGACAAGAAAGGCCTCCGTGAGCGGAAGAAGAACCAAACAGCACAACATAAGGTAGGGTTGTTACTTTGAGTTGCCCGGGTGACGTCATGAGAAGGGCAGGGCTCTGAATCCACAAATTATCTGATCAATGATTGGTCGGTAAGTCCCAAGCCCCACTTCTCAGATGACGTCATCAAGGTACTTCAACAAACCAAATCTCTCATGTTCATCTGTTTGGACCGTCTTCTACTCAGAGTCGCATTTCTGCAGTTGCCCGAGCTTAATTTATTATTATTATTACCATAAGGAGTCTTCTAACCCACGAGGCCAAGAAAGGCCTCCGAGTTATCGGGATGACGTCATGAGAAAGGCGAAGCTTTGTATATACATACTATCTGATCAATGATTGGTCGATCATGTGCAAGCACCACCTATCATAAGACGTCATCCGGGTACTTCAAAGCAGCAACCGTACCTCATGTTCTCCAGTTTGGACTGGTTTCCGCTCAGAGTGCCCTTTTTCTTACCATAAAGTGTCGTCATTAAAACGAGCAAGAGAGGCTAAGAAAGTCTGAGCTACCGGGTGACGTCATGAGAAGGGCGGGGCTCTGAACCCACAAAATATCTGCCCAAAGATTTGGTCGGTCATGCTCAGGCCCCGTCTATCAGATGACGTCAGCCGGGTACTTCATAGCAGCAACCCTACCTTGTGTTCTCATGTTTGGACCGTCTTCCGCTCAGAGTTATATGTTTCACAAGTTGATCGTTTTTTTTCTTTTTTTCCATGAGCAATTGACATTTCGCATGAGTCAGCGACGTCATGAAAGGCCACCGTGAGCGGAAGAAAAACCAAACAGGACATCATAAGGTAGGGTTGCTACTCTGAGCTACCCGGGTGACGTCATGAGAAGAGACTGGCTCTGAACCCACATAATATCTGATCAACGACTGGTCGGTGAGACTCAATCCCCAACCATCATAAGACGTCAGTCGGCTACTTCAGTGCAGTAACCCTACCTTATGTTCTCTTGTTTGGACTGCCTTCTGCTCAGAGTCGCATTTCAGCAGAATAAAGCCGCCGTCATTTCACATAAGCCAGCGACGTCAAACAAGGCCACCGTGATCTGAAAAGGAACCAAACAGCGCAACATAAGGTAGGGTTGCTACTCTGAGTTGCCCGGGTGACGTCGTCATGAGAAGGGCAGGGCTCTCTGATCCCATAAATTATCTGATCAATGATTGGTCGGGAAGTCCCAAGACCCACCTATCAGACGACGTCACCCCATTACTTCACTAAACCAAAACTATCTTATGTTCTATTTGGACCCTCTTTTTTACTAGAGTCATTTCAGCAGTTGCCCTAGCTTTTTTAATTATTATTATTACCATAAGGAGTCTTCTAGCCAGCGAGGCCAAGAAAGGCCTCCGTGAGCGGAAGAGGAACTAAACAGCACAACATAAGGTAAGGTTGCTACTCTGAGTTGCCCGAGTGACATCATGAGAAGGGCGGGATTTTGTACCTATAAACCATCTGACCAATGATTGGTCATGTCCAAGCCCCACCTATCAGATGACGTCATCCGGCTACTTCAACGCAGCAACCGTACCTTATGTTCTCCTATTTGAACCGCCTTCCGCCCAGAGTCGCATTTCAGCAGTTGACCGAGCTTATCAAAGAGTCGACTTTCACATGAGTGAGCCAGCGAGGCCAAGAAAGGCGACGTGAGCGGAAGAGAAACCAAACAGAACATCATAAGGTAGGGTTGCTACTCTGAGCTCCCCGGTGATGTCATGAGGGCGGAGCTCTGTAATCCAATAAGTATCTTTCCAATGATTGGTTATTCCCAAACCCCGCCTATCAGATGACGTCAGCCAGGTACTTCAACGCAGCAACCCTCCCTTATGTTCTCCTATTTGGACCGTCTTCCGCACAGAGTCGCATTTCAGCAGTTGACCGAGCTTATTAAAGAGTCGACTTTCACATGAATGAGCCAGCGAGGCCAAGAAAGGCGACGTGAGCGGAAGAGAAACCAAACAGGACATCATAAGGTAGGGTTGCTACTCTGAGCTCCCGGGTGACGTCATGAGGTCGGAGCTCTGTAATCCACAAAATATCTGTCCAATTATTGGTTATGCCCAGGCCCCGTCTATCAGATGACGTCAGCTAGGTACTTCAACGTAGCAACCCTACCTTATGTTCTCCTATTTAAAACGTCTTCTGCACAGAGTCGCATTTTAGCAGTTGACTGAGCTTATAAAAAAGTCGATATTCACATGTATGAGCCAGCGAGGCCAAGAAAGGCGACGTGAGTGGAAGAGAAACCAAACAGGACAGCATAAAGTAGGGTTACTACTCTGAGCTACCCTGTGACGTCATGAGAAGGACGGGGATCTGAACCCACATATCATCTGATCAAAGATTGATTTGTCGGTGAGTCTCAATCCCCAACCATGATAAGACGTCAGCCGGCTACTTCAATGCAGTAACCCTACCTTATGTTCTCCTGTTTGGACCGTCTTCCGCTCAGAGTCGCATTTCAGCAGGATAAAGCCGTCGTCTCTTCACATAAGCCAGCGACGTCAAACAAGGCCACCGTGATCGGAAAACGAACCAAAGAGCGCAACATAAGGTAGGGTTCCTGCTCTGAGTTGCCCGGGTGACGTCGTCATGAGAAGGGCAGGGCTCTGAACCCACAAATTATCTGATCAATGATTGGTTGGTAAGTCCCAAGACCCACCTCTCAGATGACGTCATCCGGGTACTTCACCAAACCAAAACTATTTTACTCAGGGTCGCATTTCAGCAGTTGCCCAAGTTTTTTTTTTATTATTATTATTACCATAAGGAGTCTTTTAGCCAGCGAGGACAAGAAAGGCCTCCGTGAGCGGAAGAGGAATCAAACAGCACAACATAAGGTAGGGTTGCTACTCAGAGTTGCCCTAGTGACGTCATGAGAAGGGCGGGATTTTGTACCTATAAACCATCTGACCAATGATTGGTCATCTCCGAGCCCCACCTATCACATGACGTCATCCGGCTACTTCAACGCAGCAACCCAACTTTATGTTCTCCTATTTGGACCGTCTTCCGCCCAGAGTTGCATTTCAGCAGTTGACCTAGCTTATTAAAGAATCGCGATATTCACATGAATGAGCCAGCGAGGCCAAGAAAGGCAAAGTGAGCGGAAGAGAAACAAAAGACGACATCATAAGGTAGGGTTGCTATTCTGAGCTACAGCTTGACGTCATGAGGGAGGACCTCTGTAATCCACAAAATATCTGTCCAATGATTGTTTATACACAGGCACCCGTCTATCAGATGACATCAGCCGGGTACTTCAACGCAGCAACCCTATCTTATGTTCCCCTATTTGGACCGTCTTCCGCACAGAGTCGCATTTCAGCAGTTGACCGAGCTTATTAAAGAGTCGATATTCACATGAATGAGCCAGCGAGGCCAAGAAAGGCGACGTGAGTGGAAGAGAAACCAAACAGGACATCATAAAGTAGGGTTGCTTCTCTGAGCTACCCGGGTGACGTCATGAGAAGGGCGGGGCTCTGAACCCACATATTACCTGATCAATGATTGGTCGGTGAATCCCAATCCCCACTACAGCAACCCTACCTTATGTTCTCCTGTTTGGACCGTCTTTTACTCAGAGTCGCATTTCAGCAGTTGCCCAAGCTTTTTTTATTATTATATTATTACCATAAGGAGTCTTCTAGCCAGCGAGGACAAGAAAGGCCTCCGTGAGCGGAAGAGGAACCAAACAGCACAACATAAGGTAGGGTTGTTACTCTGAGTTGCCCGGGTGACGTCATGAGAAGGGCAGGGCTCTGAATCCATAAATTATCTGATCAATGATTGGTCGGTAAGTCCCAAGCCCCACTTCTCAGATGACGTCATCAATTTACTTCAACAAACCAAATCTCTCATGTTCATCTGTTTGGACCGTCTTCTACTCAGTCGCATTTCTGCAGTTGCCCGAGCTTAATTTATTATTATTATTACCATAAGGAGTCTTCTAACCCACGAGGCCAAGAAAGGCCTCCGAGTTATCGGGATGACGTCATGAGAAAGGCGAAGCTTTGTATATACATACTATCTGATCAATGATTGGTCGATCATGTGCAAGCACCACCTATCATAAGACGTCATCCGGGTACTTCAAAGCAGAAACCGTACCTCATGTTCTCCTGTTTGGACCGGTTTCCGTTCAGAGTGCCCTTTTTCTTACCATAAAGTGTCGTCATTAAAATGAGCAAGAGAGGCTAAGAAAGTCTGAGCTACCGGGTGACGTCATGAGAAGGGCGGGGCTCTGAACCCACAAAATATCTGCCCAAAGATTTGGTCGGTCATGCTCAGGCCCCGTCTATCAGATGACGTCAGCCGGGTACTTCATAGCAGCAACCCTACCTTGTGTTCTCATGTTTGGACCGTCTTTCGCTCAGAGTTATATGTTTCACAAGTTGATCGTTTTTTTTCTTTTTTTCCATGAGCAATTGACATTTCGCATGAGTCGGCGACGTCATGAAAGGCCACCGTGAGCGGAAGAAGAACCAAACAGGACATCATAAGGTAGGGTTGCTACTCTGAGCTACCCGGGTGACGTCATGAGAAGGGACTGGCTCTGAACCCACATAATATCTGATCAACGACTGGTCGGTGAGTCTCAATCCCCAACCATCATAAGACGTCAGTCGGCTACTTCAATGCAGTAACCCTACCTTATGTTCTCTTGTTTGGACCGCCTTCTGCTCAGAGTCGCATTTCAGCAGAATAAAGACGCCGTCATTTCACATAAGCCAGCGACGTCAAACAAGGCCACCGTGATCTGAAAAGGAACCAAACAGCGCAACATAAGGTAGGGTTGTTACTCTGAGTTGCCCGGTTGACGTCGTCATGAGAAGGGCAGGGCTCTCTGATCCCACAAATTATCTGATCAATGATTGGTCGGGAAGTCCCAAGACCCGCCTATCAGATGACGTCACCCCATTACTTCACTAAACGAAAACTATCTTATGTTCTATTTGGACCCTCTTTTTTACTAGAGTCATTTCAGCAGTTGCCCTAGCTTTTTTAATTATTATTATTACCATAAGGAGTCTTCTAGCCAGCGAGGACAAGAAAGGCCTCCGTGAGCGGAAGAGGAACCAAACAGCACAACATAAGGTAGGGTTGCTACTCTGAGTTGCCCGAGTGACGTCATGAGAAGGGCGGGATTTTGTACCTATAAACCATCTGACCAATGATTGGTCATGTCCAAGCCCTACCTATCAGATGACGTCATCCGGCTACTTCAACGCAGCAACCCTACCTTATGTTCTCCTATTTGGACCGTCTTCCGCACAGAGTCGCATTTCAGCAGTTGACCGAGCTTATTAAAGAGTCGACTTTCACATGAATGAGCCAGCGAGGCCAAGAAAGGCGACGTGAGCGGAAGAGAAACCAAACAGGACATCATAAGGTAGGGTTGCTACTCTGAGCTCCCGGGTGACGTCATGAGGGCGGAGCTCTGTAATCCACAAAATATCTGTCCAATTATTGGTTATGCCCAGGCCCCGTCTATCAGATGACGTCAGCTAGGGTACTTCAACGTAGCAACCCTATCTTTTGTTCTTCAATTTGGACCGTCTTTCCGCACAGAGTCGCATTTTAGCAGTTGACTGAGCTTATAAAAAAGTCGATATTCACATGTATGAGCCAGCGAGGCCAAGAAAGGCGACGTGAGGGGAAGAGAAACCAAACAGGACATCATAAAGTAGGGTTACTACTCTGAGCTACCCTGTGACGTCATGAGAAGGACGGGGCTCTGAACCCACATATCATCTGATCAAAGATTGATTTGTCGGTGAGTCTCAATCCCTAACCATGATAAGACGTCAGCCGGCTACTTCAATGCAGTAACCCTATCTTACATTCTCCTGTTTGGACCGTCTTCCGCTCAGAGTCGCATTTCAGCAGGATAAAGCCGTCGTCATTTCACATAAGCCAGCGACGTCAAACAAGGCCACCGTGATCGGAAAACGAACCAAAGAGCGCAACACAAGGTAGGGTTGCTGCTCTGGGTTGCCCGGGTGACGTCGTCATGAGAAGGGCAGGGCTCTGAACCCACAAATTATCTGATCAATGATTGGTTGGTAAGTCCCAAGACCCACCTCTCAGATGACGTCATCCGGGTACTTCAAACCAAAACTTTCTTATGTTCTGTTTGGACCGTCTTTTACTCAGAGTCGCATTTCAGCAGTTGCCCAAGTTTTTTTTTTTATTATTATTATTACCATAAGGAGTCTTTTAACCAGCGAGGACAAGAAAGGCCTCCGTGAGCGGAAGAGGAATCAAACAGCACAAAATAAGGTAGGGTTGTTACTCAGAGTTGCCCTAGTGACGTCATGAGAAGGGCGGGATTTTGTACCTATAAACCATCTAACCAATGATTGGTCATCTCCGAGCCCCACCTATCACATGACGTCATCCGGGTACTTCAACGCAGCAACCCAACTTTATGTTCTCCTATTTGGACCGTTTTCCGCCCAGAGTTGCATTTCAGCAGTTGACCTAGCTTATTAAAGAATCGCGATATTCACATGAATGAGCCAGCGAGGCCAAGAAAGGCAAAGTGAGCGGAAGAGAAACAAAAGACGACATCATAAGGTAGGGTTGCTATTCTGAGCTACAGCTTGACGTCATGAGGGAGGACCTCTCTAATCCACAAAATATCTGTCCAATGATTGTTTATACACAGGCACCGTCTATCAGATGACATCAGCCGGGTACTTCAACGCAGCAACCCTATCTTATGTTCCCCTATTTGGACCGTCTTCCGCACAGAGTCGCATTTCAGCAGTTGACCGAGCTTATTAAAGAGTCGATATTCACATGAATGAGCCAGCGAGGCCAAGAAAAGCGACGTGAGTGGAAGAGAAACCAAACAGGACATCATAAAGTAGGGTTGCTTCTCTGAGCTACCCGGGTGACGTCATGAGAAGGGCGGGGCTCTGAACCCACATATTACCTGATCAATGATTGGTCGGTGAATCCCAATCCCCACTACAGCAACCCTACCTTATGTTCTCCTGTTTGGACCGTCTTTTACTCAGAGTCGCATTTCAGCAGTTGCCCAAGCTTTTTTTATTATTATATTATTACCATAAGGAGTCTTCTAGCCAGCGAGGACAAGAAAGGCCTCCGTGAGCGGAAGAGGAACCAAACAGCACAACATAAGGTAGGGTTGCTACTCAGAGTTGCCCTAGTGATTGGTTATTCCCAAACCCCGCCTATCAGATGACGTCAGCCAGGTACTTCAACACAGCAACCCTATCTTACATTCTCCTTTTTGGACCGTCTTCCGCACAGTCGCATTTCAGCAGGATAAAGCCGTTGTCATTTCACATAAGCCATCGAGGTCAAACAAGGCCACCGTGAGCGGAAGAGGAACCAAACAGCACAACATAAGGTAAGGTTGCTACTCTGAGTTGCCCGAGTGACGTCATGAGAAGGGCGGGATTTTGTACCTATAAACCATCTGATCAATGATTGGTCATGTCCAAGCCCTACCTATCGGATGACGTCATCCGGCTACTTCAACGCAGCAACCCTACCTTATGTTCTCCTATTTGGACCGTCTTCCGCACAGAGTCGCATTTCAGCAGTTGACCGAGCTTATTAAAGAGTCGACTTTCACATGAATGAGCCAGCGAGGCCAAGAAAGGCGACGTGAGCGGAAGAGAAACCAAACAGGACATCATAAGGTAGGGTTGCTACTCTGAGCTCCCGGGTGACGTCATGAGGGCGGAGCTCTGTAATCCATAAAATATCTGTCCAATTATTGGTTATGCCCATGGCCCCGTCTATCAGATGACGTCAGCTGGGTACTTCAACGTATCAACCCTATCTTTTGTTCTTCAATTTGGACCGTCTCTTTCCGCACAGAGTCGCCATTTTTAGCAGTTGACTGAGCTTATAAAAAAGTCGATATTCACATGTATGAGCCAGCGAGGCCAAGAAAGGCGACGTGAG
>NC_092281.1:37239871-37327253 GCF_036320965.1 Panulirus ornatus
TGAGTAACGTAAGGAAGAGAGATGTGTGGAAATAAAAAGAGCGGGTTGAGAGAGCAGAAGAGGGTGTTTTGAAGTGGTTTGGCACAGGAGAGGATGGCGTGAGAAAGATTGACCAAGAGGAATATATGTTGTCGGAGGTGGAGGGAGTCAAGGAGAAGATGGGAGGACAAAATGGAGGTGGAAAAGATGGAGTGAAAAATCTTGAGTGAACGGGGCCTGAACATGCAGGAGGGTGACAGGAGGGCAAGGAATAGAGAAATTGGACGATGGGAATACTGGTGTAGAACGTGCCTTGTCAGTGGAATTGAATCACGCATGGAAGCTCCCTGGGGTAAACCATGAAAGCTGTGTAGGTAAGTATATCCGTGTGTGGACGTATGTATATACATGTGGTCAATGGGGGGGGGTATTGGGCCATTTTCTTTTCGTCTGTTCCTTGCGCTACCTCGCAAACGCGGGAGACAGCGACAAATTAATAAAATAAAAAATATAAATATATATATCATATATATATATATATATATTTATAATAAAGAAACATCTATATATATATATATATGTATATGTATACTATATATTATAATATATATATATATATATCTATATATATACATATCTATATATACTATATAAATATATATATATATATGTATATATAAGCTATTTTCTTAAACTATTCGCCATTTCCCGCATTAGCGAGGTAGCACATTAAGAACATGGAGGAACTGGCCTTTTTTGGAATAGTCCTCCACTGGCCCCCTCTGTTCCTTCTTTTGAAAATTAAATAAAAAAACGAGAGGGAGGGATTTTCCAGCCCCCCCGCTCCCTCCCCCATTTAGTCTGCCCTCTACGACACAATCTAAATAAAGACATGGAATACGTGGGAACATTCTTAATCCCTCCCCCATCCCCAGGAATAAATATATATATGTACAATCCCAGGGATAGAGGAAAAGAATACATTTTTTATTTTTTCCCCCCCAATTAGTCCCTGCGTGGTTGTAAAAGACGACAAAAAGGGAAGGGCGCGGGGGCGGAACTCCCCCCTTCGTTTTTTTATTTTTTTTTTAATTTTCCAAGAGAAGGAAGAGAGGAAGGGGGGCAGATTAGGATAATCCCCGCAAAGGCTAGTCCTCTGTTCTTAACGCCACCTCACTAACGCGGGAAATGGGTGAATAGTAATGAAAGAAAAAAAAAAGATATATATATATAAAAAGTATGAATACATATGGCGGGGTGGCGACGAGAATGAAATACAAAGCAGTAAGTATGAAGTATGACATGTGTCTATAATTTAAATGTATTTAATGTATGAACTATTTATAGTTGAAATGCAATAAGTATGTATATGGGCGTTTCTGCACGTGTAATGTGTATAACAATGTGTATTTGGGAGGGTTGGCCCTTCTTTTTGTGTGATTCCTTTCGGCTGCCGACTCGCTAACTGGCGGGATACACGAGAAATTAATAAGTAAATAAAGTATCCAAGTAATGGGAGTGTTTGTTTGTGGTTAGTGGGATGGTGGTGTTAGCGTGGAAAGGAAGCCAGTTAAAGGTCCTTTTTTGTTAGACTGGAGTTGAAAACGGGTTTAACGGCCCTGGTGCCTCCATATAATGGGGAAATACGTCTTGCCATTGGTTGACGAATGAGCCTACAATGCGAGGGATGCATTTTGATATAGTTTGAAAAGTTGGTAATTGTGAAATTCCTATGTATTGTTTGGGTAAAGTATCAGTAATTTGGTAATGTCGTCTGTCGTGGTGCGAGCGCGTTATTATGCACTAGCAGAACACGAAACTACACCCTCCCAATTGGCTGGAAGAAAAGCCATAAGCTCCGGCCCACACTGCCTTCATTTGATCCAGCTGAAGGTTGAAAAGCAAATTTATAACAATTATCTCTATGTTATATATGGAAAAAAATGAAATCTGAAGTGTCATGAGATTAGAGCTTGCTGTTTTGAATATGTTCCAAAAGATAACCTCAAAGAAAAATGCACATTTCCCAAAACCCACGAATGATAGGGCACAGAAGGTAACAACGCTACTTTATACTCCCTCTAGCCCGGTATATACATAAAGAATGTTTTACATCTACAAATCACGAATCCCTCCTCATAACATTCAATGGAGGAAATTGTTTGAAAGACAAGTAGAGCGATTTCAATACATCATACTTACTGAATTAATTACTTCACAATCTCCTGGGAATAGACCACCCCGATTAACATGTTTGAATATACAACCCTGGGACAACATCATGTCAAAATATAAAAAACAAAACCTCTATAGATCTTGCTGCTGACGGTGTCTGTGCGGAACGCCCTTGGTAAAAATCATTGTCCCATGGGCCAGAGATACGACCACCTCCCCACCTGTATCCCTTACAAAGATGAAAATTAAAAAAAAGTAAAAAAGAAAGTACATAAGTATACAAAAAATAAAATAAAATAAATTGATAAAGAAAGGATATTAAAAAAATAAGCTAAAATAAAACATTTCCTCCACTCATCATCTCCCGCCCCACTTATTCCTATTTTTTCCTATGCAAGCTGGGATAAGCCCTGGCTCTTTCCTTCTTTTCCCCCTCCCTCTAAAGTTCACTTCCACTAACAATTCATGCTCTTTTTCCCCCTCTCTTGGGACGAGAGTCAAGCAGAGAGGAAGAGAAGAGCTTGGACGAGAGTCTGGCTGGACAGGAGAGAAGGGCTTGGACTAGAGTCCCAGGCAGGCCAGGAGAGGTAACCACGTCAGTCTCTCGTTCCCATACACAAGTCATCAAATCCAAGTCCTCTTATCTTTTGCCACTCCAAAACCTCCACCTGACTCAACCAACACTGTAGGTCTGGCATGATGGAAGCACACATGAAATATTCACTAAGAATTTCTTCTTCTCTACACTTGCCCCAGACCTTTCTTTTAATGCTTGTAAGGTCCAAAAGTTTTACGCCAGGCCTAGCACCAGACACCACTGAGATCACCAACTGGTCAATATGTATACTGAAACACATAATGCAAAGGAAAACATACTTACGATACGTACATACATCACGTATAACCTTAATGCAGTCAAAGGTCTCGCCTGAAGGTTCGCGCCGTCGTGTCAGCCACACAGATCTTAACTTCATGCCTGAGTACGATACCAACATTACCAAGCTTCCAGTATTGGTAACTTACCTTTCCCCGCCAACACCACACGACAGCCTCACCTTAATGTCATATGCAACCATCACCATTTATAATATTTTGTCTCTGACGACAACCCCGCCACCACCAGCAGACCCTTGCAGGCCCCATGCCACTTAGGTCCATTACATTTGTCCAGGCACCACTGGCATTTTAGTGGCTGGTTATTTACCACTTCCCTCTGCTCCAGGCAGCTTTCTTACCTTCCTTCCTGACTCACCCAGACGTTGTCTGCTGGTTCTTACCTCCACAAACATGCAAACCTCTCCTTCCCAGACATAACGCCGATCACAGCACTACTCCCACCATTTGATCTTTTTCTTCGTTACAATATATTTCCTGCAATAAAGTTTATCTAATTTGATAGACCATCACTAAATATTAAGATAAAAATTCTTTGTGTACTTATAAATTAAACAGAAGATTCAATGATAATTTTCTCTTGGTAAGAGAATCAGAGTTAAAACTGAATTGGCGTAACATCCAGTCAATAAATGATCATCAGTTTTAACGCGATTAAACAAGGTGATAAGTCTAACTCTTCTGTGATTTTAGACAAAAGTAACTATTTACCTAAAATGAATGCGCCTCTAAATGATGACACAACTTATTCTAAACTTAGCAAAAATCCTTAGAAGCAGTTAATCTTCACTTCAATAAAGAAATAGAAGTTGTTGTTGAAAGGTAACATTTATCTCTTAACAAAAGTTTGTCATCTTGTCCCCTCATTGCCATATATTATGGACTTATCAGAACATAAACAGAAATTTCCAGCAAACCTATAGTGGGAGTTCACTAGGCTCCATCACATATAAAGTGTCAAAATGGGGTTGTGTCGTATCAAAGCCCTTTAATGGTAGGTATCAAATTCTAATATCATGAATAATGAAGATTTAGTCAACAAGCTAAACAATATCAATGTTAATTTTTATTTAACACTATTAGCTTTGATGTTTCCTCCTCACTTTAATTTTCACTAAAGAACCAGTTGATGACCTTTAGATATTTATCAGATTTCCTTGGATGATATTCATTTACCTGTTTCAATAGTCAATTTCATTAATGATAAAAATTGTGTAATAAAAACTGTTGTATTTCCAATTTAATGACATTATATGCTCAAAAATTTTGGTATGGTAATGGGTGACACCCCTTGACCTGTACGAAGTAATCTTTATAGAAAGTTTGCTGAACAAAATTACTAAAGGATATCTTAACCATTCTAATGCAATTTGGTTTTAGGTATGTAGATGAAGTTCTTTTGTTTTGACGAACAAATGAAAGATTACAAATATTTCTCCCCGTACTTAACAATTTAGTAACTTCCATCAAATTTACTGTAGAGCTTAGAAAAAACCTATGTATGAATATTATCTTTATTCACCTTGCACATTGTATCAGTTACCTTTGATTGGTTATTCAAACTTTGCTACCTCATCTGTTTTTGGAGGAGCTACACCTGGTTTGGATTGGGAAATATTAATATGCACAAGATCACATTATGCAATTGCCCTTTATAGGATTTTTGTAAGCTCTACCTTAAGATTTATAATGTAAATCCTGATAAAATCTCTGTTTTAAAACTCTTCTGAAGACCACTCTTTTATCCTGTCCATGCTACGTATAATTCAATTTCTCTTATTCTTTGACCAATGTCATTCCATTTCACCCCTACACCTTGTTTTCAGTTTCTGCTGTGACAATGTTATATCAGAGTATTCATTTTTTCCACTGACAGGAAATATTTGGTACTGTTGGGTGGTGACACAGCACTAGATGCCAGCTGCGCCCTGCTAGTGATTCCCGTCTGTGTCAAGTAAATCATAGTATTTAAAGCCTCCATATTGCTCAGTATGACAATGTTATGATAGTTCAGCATAAAACAGGCGTGGCATGATGCCAGCAGTAGCAGACAAGTCTTTTTTGTCAAAGAAGCCGAACAAAAAGGGCTCCTTCACTACTTTAAGAGCCACTTACTCCTTTGATCATGAAAAAAAGATTCCTCATATGAAACCCCTACAACATGTATGACATTTTAAAGTAGCCTTTACCACGAACATATTCAACATAGCTCTGAAAGTTCTACATTGCTGCAGGAATTTTCACATTACAGAGAAAAGTTTCATTTATGTCTGACCTTGGAATAGTTGGGTTGTTGGTCTGAACAAGATGGCTGAGACTGCAAGGTCTGCTGACTTTTCTGAGGAGGGATTGACAGTTTCTAGAAATTATGATGCTTCCTAGTCAAGCATCTGTATGCTTAAGTGCGTGTAAGCCTTCTCCATTATTTGCTGCAACATCTTAATGCGCTTCATTTTGAATTAAGCAAGCAAGGGCTCAGGGCAGGATTCATCAAACTGATTTCTGAAAAATAAACCGATTATACTTTCCACTGTCAGGAAAATAGCTACATAGTTGCACAACAAACAAAAATGGTGCCATAATCAAGAAAGCTAAGTTACAGTGAGAGTTTAGAGTAGAGTAAGAATGAACAGAGCGGATCACAGTCTTTAAGTTTATAAAGCAGTCTGATGATGTCAGCAGTGAACGGTTCTTCGAATTATGCAAGACATTACGACAAGAGGCCATAATACGATATAAAGGAAGAAACTTAAAAGAGAATGAATAAAGAAGTTCTTTTATAGACTAAAAGTAGTGGCGGAATTAATTAAACTAAATGATGTGATTATGAAACCTTACAGCATATACGAATTGTATCATGGAGAGAGTTCAAGATGTAAGGCATATTCAGTATAGAATTCCCCCCTCATACTTTATACATAGGAAAATGACAGACAGGCACACAGACAGACAGACAGGCACACAGACAGACAGACAGACAGGCAGACGTTGACACCAAGAATCTTTTAGTTCTCACTTTTGAAAATGATTTCACTTTACTTCCCATGTTGCTTAAATGCTTTAACGTAACTGTTGCCTATAACAACAATAATACTATAAAGAATATGTTAATCAGGAATTCACCAGAAAATTCTCTTGGATGCATCTATAAAGTGCCTTGTGGAAATTTTGATAAATTTTATGTTGGTCAGATTTGTAAGGATCTTTCTGTTAGACTTAAGCAACATAAATATAGTATAAGAACGGGAAAAGAATCAAAAGCCTTGTTTAATCACGATAAAAACTATGATCATTGTATTGACTGGAGTAATGCCATCTCACTTATCAACTCTAACTCTATTACCAAGAGAAATATCATTGAATCTTTTATCATTAAACACACAAAGAATCATAATCTTAATATTAGTGATGGTCTATAAGAATTAGATAACTTTATTGTTGATAAAATTTGTAAAATGTTTATGAACCCTCGTTGTATGTTTTGGACAATCACATGTTTACCAAATGGCGTCGTAGCTTCGTCTCTTCGATGTACATCTACTGACTTTATTTCTCTCTTGTGTCTCCCCTGATGATGTAATTAGTCCACGAAAGTGCATTTGGGAACTTATCGCATTTCATTTTTCCCGTGGACTCATTGGAGTATCTTGATCACGCGCAAAATTGTGATCCTTTCTGATATATATATATATATATATATATATATATATATATATATATATATATATATATATATATATATATATATATATATATATATGGGTATGTTTGAAGGAATAGTGGTTCCAACAATGTTGTATGGTTGCGAGGCGTGAGCTATGGATAGAGTTGTGCGCAGGAGGATGGATGTGCTGGAAATGAGATGTTTGAGGACAATGTGTGGTGTGAGGTGGTTTGATCGAGTGAGTAACGTAAGGGTAAGAGAGATGTGTGGAAATAAAAAGAGCGTGGTTGAGAGAGCAGAAGAGGGTGTTTTGAAGTGGTTTGGGCACATGGAGAGAATGAGTGAGGAAAGATTGACCAAGAGGATATATGTGTCGGAGGTGGAGGGAACGAGGAGAAGAGGGAGACCAAATTGGAGGTGGAAAGATGGAGTGAAAAAGATTTTGTGTGATCGGGGCCTGAACATGCAGGAGGGTGAAAGGAGGGCAAGGAATAGAGTGAATTGGAGCGATGTGGTATACCGGGGTTGACGTGCTGTCAGTGGATTGAATCGGGGCATGTGAAGCGTCTGGGGTAAACCATGGAAAGCTGTGTAGGTATGTATATTTGCGTGTGTGGACGTATGTATATACATGTGTATGAGGGGGGGGTTGGGCCATTTCTTTCGTCTGTTTCCTTGCGCTACCTCGCAAACGCGGGAGACAGCGACAAAGTATAAAAATGATATATATATATATATATATATATATATATATATATATATATATATATATATATATATATATATATATATCTTTTTTTTATTATTTTGCTTTGTCGCTGTCTCCCGCGTTAGCGAGGTAGTGCAAGGAAACAGACGAAAGAATGGCCCAACCCGCCCACATACACATGTACATACATACATGTCCACCCATGCACAACATACATACCTATACATCTCAATGTACACATATATATACACACACAGACATATACATATATACACATGTACATAATTCATACTGTCTGCCTTTATTTGTTCCCATCGCCACCTCGCCACATATTGAATAACAACCCCCTCCCCCTTCATGTGTGCGAGGTAGCGCTAGGAAAAACACCAAAGGCCCCATTCGTTCACACTCAGTCTCTAGCTGTCATGTAATAATGCACCGAAACCACAGCTCCCTTTCCACATCCAGGCCCCACACACTTTGCATGGTTTACCCGAGACGCTTCACATGCCCTGGTTCAATCCATTGACAGCACGTCGACCCCGGTATACCACATCGTTCCAATTCACTCTATTCCTTGCACGCCGTTCACCCTCCTGCATGTTCAGGCCCCGATCACTCAAAATCTTTTTCACTCCATCTTTCCACCTCCAATTTGGTCTCCCACTTCTCCTCGTTCCCTCCACCTCTGACACATATATCCTCTTGGTCAAACTTTCACCAATCATTCTCTCCATGTGACCAAACCATTTCAAAACACCCTCTTCTGCTCTCTCAACCACACTCTTTTTATTTCCACACATCTCTCTCACCCTTACATTGCTTACTCGATCAAACCACCTCACACCACATATTGTCCTCAAACATCTCATTTCCAGCACATCCACCCTCCTGCGCACAACTCTATCCATAGCCCACGCCTCGCAACCATACAACATTGTTGGAACCACTATTCCTTCAAACATACCCATTTTTGCTTTCCGAGGTAATGTTCTCGAGTTCCAAACATTCTTCAAGGCTCCCAGAATTTTCGCCCCCTCCCCCACCCTATGATTCACTTCCGCTTCCATGGTTCCATCCGCTGCCAGATCCACTCCCAGATATCTAAAACACTTCACTTCCTCCAGTTTTTCTCCATTCAAACTCACCTACCAAACTCAGTCATCAGCTTCTGCAGTTTCTTACATGAATCAGCCACCAGCGCTGTATCATCAGCGAACAACAACTGACTCACTTCCCAAGCTCTCTCATCCACAACAGACTGCATACTTGCCCCTCTTTCCAAAACTCTTGCATTCACCTCCCTAACAACCCCATCCATAAACAAATTAAACAACCATGGAGGCATCACACACCCCTATCGCAAACCTACATTCACTGAGAACCAATCACTTTCCTCTCTTCCTACACGAACACATGCCTTACATCCTCGATAAAAAGTTTTCACTGCTTCTAACAACTTGGCTCCCACACCATATATTCTTAATACCTTCCACAGAGCATCTCTATCAACTCTATCATATGCCTTCTCCAGATCCATAAATGCTACATACAAATCCATTTGTTTCTCTAAGTATTTATATATATATATATATATATATATATATATATATATATATATATATATATATATATATATATATATATATATATATATATATATATATATATATATATAAATATATATATATATATATATATATATATATATATATATATATATATATATATATATATATATATATATTTTTTTTTTTTTTTTTTTTTTTTTTTTGCTTTGTCGCTGTCTCCCGCGTTTGCGAGGTAGCGCAAGGAAACAGACGAAAGAAATGGCCCAACCCACCCCCATACACATGTATATACATACGTCCACACACGCAAATATACATACCTACACAGCTTTCCATGGTTTACCCCAGACGCTTCACATGCCCCGATTCAATCCACTGACAGCACGTCAACCCCGGTATACCACATCGCTCCAATTCACTCTATTCCTTGCCCTCCTTTCACCCTCCTGCATGTTCAGGCTCCGATCACACAAAACCTTTTTCACTCCATCTTTCCACCTCCAATTTGGTCTCCCTCTTCTCCTCGTTCCCTCCACCTCCGACACATATATCCTCTTGGTCAATCTTTCCTCACTCATTCTCTCCATGTGCCCAAACCATTTCAAAACACCCTCTTCTGCTCTCTCAACCACGCTCTTTTTATTTCCACACATCTCTCTTACCCTTACGTTACTTACTCGATCAAACCACCTCACACCACACATTGTCCTCAAACATCTCATTTCCAGCACATCCATCCTCCTGCGCACAACTCTATCCATAGCCCACGCCTCGCAACCATACAACATTGTTGGAACCACTATTCCTTCAAACATACCCATTTTTGCTTTCCGAGATAATGTTCTCGACTTCCACACATTCTTCAAGGCTCCCAGAATTTTCGCCCCCTCCCCCACCCTATGATCCACTTCCGCTTCCATGGTTCCATCCGCTGCCAGATCCACTCCCAGATATCTAAAACACTTCACTTCCTCCAGTTTTTCTCCATTCAAACTCACCTACCAATTGACTTGATCCTCAACCCTACTGTACCTAATAACCTTGCTCTTATTCACATTTACTCTTAACTTTCTTCTTTCACACACTTTACCAAACTCAGTCACCAGCTTCTGCAGTTTCTCACATGAATCAGCCACCAGCGCTGTATCATCAGCGAACAACAACTGACTCACTTCCCAAGCTCTCTCATCCCCAACAGACTTCATACTTGCCCCTCTTTCCAAAACTCTTGCATTCACCTCCCTAACAACCCCATCCATAAACAAATTAAACAACCATGGAGACATCACACACCCCTGCCGCAAACCTACATTCACTGAGAACCAATCACTTTCCTCTCTTCCTACACTTACTCACACATATATATATATATATATATATATATATATATATATATATATATATATATATATATATATATATATATATATATATATATATATATATATATATATATATGTATATATATATATATATATATATATATATATATATATATATATATATATATATATATATATATATATATATATATATATATATATATATATATATATATATATATATATATATATATATATATATATATAACTGATGGCAGTGGTCCGTCAACACTGGGAAACACATTCATTTCTATGAAGGACTTTGTATTGCAAGAAATTCATAATGAAAATGAATCCTGCTTTTGATTATCTAACGCATCTTTAGGTCCCTCATATTGGCTGGAAATACATGGACAAAACTGAAATGATGGTCCATGATGTAATTCGGGAGGAGCATCATAATTATATCCTCCATAGCGCTTGATATTCCCCGTTACCTGTGGTATTATAGAAGAGGTTACCCTCACTCATTAGGAGTGGTGGATCAGACATGAAAGTACTATTAAGTGTGTACCACTGGTGTAGGTAGTGTTGGTGGTAGCAAGGTGTGGTGCTGGAGATGTTGGTGATGGAAGTTGTGATAAACTACTGTCGGTGGTGATTCATATGTCTGAGTGTGGAGCAGTGTTGGTAGTTACCTTGTATTTACACCATATGCAGGAGGATTATTATGGCCGTAAATTATAACAGGTGATTTATAAACCACAATTTACGATATCATTTCTTTCTCTTTCTTGCATGTGTGGTCAAGTGTGAAACCGATGATCTTGATGTTCATGCCCATGTCATTAAAGTATTGGCAAATGATGTTAGGTTTTTGTGTCATGATTTGGTTTAGACAATTGTAAATAGCTTTAATGTCTGTTTCTTTTGTTTTAGATGATTTTTGTTAGTTTAAGTGTTTTTATCATAAAATGTTGACCAACGCTTAAAGAAATTCTTGTGCCAGTCAAAAACAATGAATATGTCCAGGTTCTTCTTTGTGAAAATTATGAGCTGTAAAACTGTGGTGGCATTTCTTGTGTGTGTGGTGTGAGAAGATCAGTGATGGTGGTAGTTCTTGTGTGTGTGGTGTGAGAAGATCAGTGATGGTGGTAGTTCTTGTGTGTGTGGTGTGAGAAGATCAGTGATGGTGGTACTTCTTGTGTGTGTGGTGTGATGAGAGGGTTAGTGGTGGAGGTAGTTCTTGTGTGTGTGGTGTGAGAAGAGGACCAGTGATGGTGGTAGCTCTTGTGTGCGTGGTGTGATGAGAGGACCAGTGGTGGTGGTAGTTCTTGTGTGTGTGGTGTGAGAAGAGGACCAGTGGTGGTGGTAGGTCCTGTGTGTGTGGTGTGAGAAGAGGACCAGCGGTGGTGGTAGTTCTTGTGTGTGTGTGCTGTGAGAAGAGGACCAGTGGTGATGGTAGTTCTTGTGTGTGTGGTGTGAGAAGACCAGTGATGGTGGTAGGTCTTGTGTGTGTGGTCTGAGAAGAGCAAAAGTGGTGGTGGTTGTTCTTGTGTGTGTGTGTGCTGTGAGAAGAGGACCAGTGGTGGTGGTAGGTCTTGTGTGTTTGGTGTGATGAGAGGACCAGTGGTGATGGTAGTTCTTGTGTGTGTGGTGTGGGGAGAGGACCAGTGATGGCGGTAGGTCTTTTGTTTGTGGTGTGGGGAGAGGACCAGTGATGGTGGTAGGTATTGTGTGTGTGGTGTTGGAAGAAGACTAGTGATGGTGGTAGGTCTTGTGTGTGTGTTGTGGGGAGAGGACCAGTGGTGGTGGTAGGTCTTGTGTGTGTGGTTTGAGGAGAGGACCAGTGGTGGTGGCAGTTCTTGTGTGTGTGGTGTGAGGAGAGGACCAATGGTGGTGGTAGGTCCTGTGTGTGTGGTGTGGAGAGAGGACCAGTGGTGGTGTTAGGTCTTGTGTCTGTGGTGTGAGGGTGGAATCACTGATGATGGTAGTTCCTGAGTGTGTACTATGAGGAAAGTACTAGTGATTGTGATAGTTTTTCTGTTTGTGGTATGAGAAGGTCGCTCATGATAGCAGTTCATGTGTGTGGTATGAGAAACGTAAGAGTGGTGGTGGTAGTTCTAGTGTGTGTTATGAGAAAGGACGAGCGGTGGTGGTAGCTCCTGAGTATGTGTTTTGAGAATAGTATCAGTGGTAGTAGTGGTATTTGCCCCTCTGTCATAAAGTATGGTAATGCGGCGAGGGGACTTTTATATTTGTCAAGTTCTCATCAGTGAGGATCACATCTGTCTATCTTATGGAATATATAAACACGACGTTGGAAATGTTTTTCGTGTCTACGTCATAAGCGAACCACTAATGGTTGGTGTCTTTGTGTCTTAAGTGCCAAAATATAAATGAAATATGATTATTCTTTTTTTCTATATCACTGAATTTTGTAAAACTGATTGTGATGGATATGTCAGGCAAAAGAGTATCATTAGATTTTAGGGAGAATAAAAGATGTTATCGAGGGAAATAAAAAAGTGCGTAAGACAAGAGAACAAATGGGAACATCGGTGAAGGAGGCTAATGGAGAAGTAAGAACAAGTATTGGTGATGTGAGAAGGAGATGGAGTGGGTATTTTGAGGGTTCGTTGAATGTGTTAGATGATAGTGTGGCAGATATAGGGTGTTTTGTTCGAGGTGGTGTGCAAAGTGAAAGGGTCAGGGAGAATGGTTTGGTAAACAGAAGTGGTAGTGAAAGTTTTTCGGAAGATGAAAGCCGGCAAGGCGGCGGGTTTGGATGGTTTACCAGTGGAATGTATTAAAAAAGGGGGTGACTGTGTTGTTGATTGGTTGGGGAGGATATTCAATGTATGTATGGCTCATGGTGAAGTGCCTGAGGATTGGCGGTATGCATGCATAGTGTCATTGGACAAAGGCAAAGGGGATAAAGGTGAGTGTTCAAATTACAGAGGTATAAGTTTGTTGAGTATTCCTGGGAATTTATAGGAGGTTTATTGATCGAGAGGGTCAAGGCATGTACAGAGCATCAGACTGGGAAAGAGCAGTGTGGTTTCAGAAGTGGTAGAGGATATGTGGATCAGGTGTTTGCTTTGAAGAATGTACGTAAGAAATACTTAGATAAACAAATGGATTTGTATGTAGCATTTATGGACCTGGAAAAGGCATATGATAGAGTGGATAGAGATGCTCTGTGGAAGGTATTAAGAATATATGGTGTGGGAGGCAAGTTGCTAGAAGCAGTGAAAAGTTTTTATCAAGGAAATAAGGCATGTGTTCCAGTAGGAAGAGAAGAGAGTGATTGGTTCTCAGTGAATGTCAGTTTGCGGCAGGGGTGCGTGATGTCTCCATGGTTGTTTTATTTGTTTATGGATCGGGTTCTTAGGGAGGTGAATAAAAGAGTTTTTGGAGAGGGGCAAGTATGCAGGTTGTTGTGGATGAGAGAGCTAGGGAAGTGAGTCAGTTGTAGTACGCTGATGATACAGTGCGGTGCCTGAATCGGGTGAGAAACTGCAGAAGCTGGTGACTGAGTTTGGTAAAGTGTGTGAAAGAAGAAAGCTGAGAGTAAATGTGAATAAGAGCAAGGTTATCAGGCAGAGTAGGGCTGAGGGACAAGTCAATTGAATGGAGAAAATCTGGAGGAAGTGAAGTGTTTTAGATATCTCGGAGTGGATTTGGCAGCGGATGGAACCATGGAAGCGGAAGTGAGTTACAGAGTAGGGTGAAAGTTCTGGGAGCTTTGAAGAATGTCTGGAAGTCGAGAACATGATCTCGGAAAGCAAAAATGGGTATGTTTGAAGGAATAGCGGTTCCAACAATGTTATATGGTTGCGAGGCGAGGGCTGTAGATAGGTTTGTGCGGAGGAGGGTGGATGTGTTGGATATGAGATGTTTGAGGACAATATATTGTGTGAGGTGGTTTGATCGAGTAAGTATTATATAAAAGGGTAAGAGAGATGCGTGGTAATTAAAAGAATGTGCTTGAGAGAGCAGAAGAGGGTGTATTGAAATTGGTTTGGTCACATGGAGAGAATGAATAAGGAAAGATTAAAAAATTGGATATATGTATCTGAGGTGGAGGGAACGGAGAATTGGGAGACCAAATTGGAGGTGGAAGGATGGATTGAAAAAGATTTTGAGTGATCGGGGCCTGAACATGTAGGAGGGTGAAAGGCGTGTAAGGAATAGATAGACAGATAGTTAGATAGAGAGATGCTTACAGAGATAGATAGATAGATAGGTTTCATCAATATTGTATCTTACGCCAATTACTACGGCTGGACATATGCTCTACCAGCACTGGGAAAACCTCCAGCAGACCTTGATGTAAAGCACTGATAGAGATATATTTTCTTTGAACGAAAACTTCGTTTTTGCCAAGTACTGTAGAAACTAAACGACATGAACTAAAGAGTAGATTTAAGGTTATTCCCAACTTCGCCTGTGCACTCAGTGGTGTGTGGTATCTGGTTGGGACTCCGCAATGACTTGCAAATCTCTGACTAGGGAAAGCAGACGGGGGCGGTGCTGTGGGTCACTGTCAAGGGTGCGCTGGGAAAGCTGCCACAGGCGGTCTCGGACCACCTGCTCCTGAATACAAGACTCACCCAATAGTGCAATGAGTTGCAAGAAGGAGTACACGTCGGTAGCAGGAGAAATTGGCTTCCTCTGCATGATTTCGGGGGCCATCCAGTAATGTATGCGTGGGTCTGCTTATACAGTTACCACCTGGCCAGCGTAATCGCTCAGACCGTAGTCGATGATGTGGAAGACTGGGCCATCGTCGGTCTGGGTGACCGTCACGTTATTGCACTTCAGGTCAACATGAATGACCCCCTTATCATGAATTTCTTTCAGTCTGTAGCCAATGGATATGAGAGACTGGAGAACCTCCAGGTCGCTGCAATCTTGCAGATAGTCCTCGTAGGCTTGCCCAGCGTAGGACATGAGGAGTCTTAGGGGATGGAAAGCGAGCCCCTTGAGCAATGGGGCCCCTCCAGCGCCGGCCAGGGTGATGTGAATGGCAGCTTCGTGCAGGAGAGTGTCCTTTTGGCCCTCATATATTATTGTTTTAAGAACCATATCCTGTGCATTGTATCGCACGAGCTGAACTGATCCATTGCCGCCCTCTCCAATACCCCGAAGTATTTCAATGTTACGCAGCTGGTCCTCACTGAGGATGTAGTCCGCGAGGTCTGCTTCCAGGTTGAGACCGGCCACGACTGGAGGGGAGGATGCAGTTGGTGGGTGGGTTTATCTGCCATCTGGTTAGGACTCCGCGATGACCTGCAAGTCTCGGACTAGGGAGAGCAGACGGGGGCGGTGCTGTGGGTCATTGTCAAGGGCGCGTTGGGCAAGCTGCCACAGGCGGTGTCGGATCCCCTCGTCCTGAAGAAAATACTCAACCAATATTGCAATGAGTCGCCCGAAGGAGTAGACGTCGGTAGCAGGAGAAATTGGCTTCTTCTGCATGATTTCGGGGGCAATCCAGTTATTTATGCGTGGGTCAGCTTATACAGTTACCACCTGGCCAGCGTAAGCGCTCAGACCGTAGTCGATGATGTGGAAGTCTGGGCCATCGCCGGTCTGGGTGACCGTCACGTTATTCCCATTGAAATCAACATGAATGACCCCCTTATCATGAATTTCTATCAATCTGTAGCCAATGGAGATGAGAGACTGGAGAACCTCCTGGACGCTGCGATCTTGCAGATAGTTCTCGTAGGCTTGCCCAGCGTAGGACATGAGGAGTCTTGGTGGATGGAAAGCCAACCCCTTGAGCAATGGGGCCCCTCCAGCGCCGGCCAGGGTGATGTGAATGGCAGCTTCGTGCAGGAGAGGGTCCTTCTTGCCCTCGTCTATCAATGTTTTAAGGACCATATCTTGTGCGTTGTATCGCACGAGCTGAACTGATCCATCGGCGCCCTCTCCAATATCCCGAAATACTTCAATGTTACGCAGCTGGACCTCACTGAGGATGTATTCCGCGAGGTATGCTTCCAAGTTGAGACCGGCCACGACTGGAGGGAGGGATGCAGTTGGTGGGTGGGTTTGTTCGGCCACGACTGGTGGGGGTGATGCATTTGGTGGGTAGGTTTGTTGAGCCACGACTGGCTGGGGGGGTGCAGTTGGCGGGTGGGTTTGTTGGGCCACGACTGCCGTTGATAAGGGGGTGGGTTGTGGAACGATGGTGGGGGAGTCTACTACTTCCCCACAGGTGACTAATATGTGTATCCCGCGAGCTCCAAGTCTCTCCCGCAGAGCGGCAGCATTGCGGGCAGCAACAATGCGGTTCACTCTCGCCTGCCGCTCGTCCACCGCAGGCTCCTGTCGAGGGCGACGACGTTCCCGACGAACGGTGTGCTGGCGACGCCACGCAATAGCCTGTTGACGCTCCCATTGACTCGCCCTTCTCCGGGTTTCGACGATTCGAGTAACTCTGTCCATACGGAAGGTATTTTGTTATTGTCCTTTTGATGAGATTTGTGTAGGCACACGAACTTTCATAGCCGTTTTGAGACAAAAATATGAAGGTATGTTTAGTAAAGATAGAAACGATTAACTTACATAGTGGTGTTATGTAGATAAATAGATACATAGTTAACATACAGTGGTTTAGAAACGTGAGGACATAATGAACAAAATGGTGTAGTAAACATATAATGAATTTGAGATGAACTTTAGTGTAGTGAACTTTCATAGCCGTGTTGAGACAAAAATATGAAGGTATGTTTAGTAGAGATAGAAACGATTAACTTACATAGTGGTGTTATGTAGATAAGATAGATACATAGTTAACATACAGTGGTTGAGAAACGTGAGGACATAATGAACAAAATGGTGTAGTAAACATATAATGAATTTGAGATGAACTTTAGTGTAGTGAACTTTCATAGCCGTGTTGACCCAAAAATATGGAGGTGTATTTAGTAAAGATAGAAACGATTAAATTACATAGTTGTGTTATATAGATAAGATAGATATATAATTAACATACAATACTTTAGAAACGTAAGGACATAATGAACACAAGGGTGAACACAAAGGAGTAGTGAACATATGATGAATTTGAGATGAACTTTAGTGTAGTGAACTTTCATAGCAGTTTTGAGCCAAAAATATTGAGGTGTATTTAGTAAAGATTTCATCTAAATGTTTTACATATAATCAACCAGAGGCCATTCCTCCCTCCCTGCCTGCAGGGTTCAAGGTTTTCTAGAAGGTTCTCGAAGATTCTGGTAAGATCATTACCTTTGAGAGGTCGTCGTTAGGTGACAGTCAGGTTCACTCTATGGTTGGTGTTTGTAGTTGGTTGTCCGAGGACGTTGTTATATCCATTTTGTAATTGTTGACTTTCAGGTAGGAAGCACTCATATACGATGGATCCTTGTACTCACAAGAACATTATGACCTTCTTCAAGATTTATCTTCACTACAACTTTATCATCACTACACCCTTGCGGTTGAAGTCAATGGTCACAATCACTACAACCTCAACACGACTGGTCTTATACCTAACTCATATTATCACTACATCCAAGTACATGTATTTCTTGCAGAATAACGCAGATATCAATGATTTCTGTGAAAGTTAACATATACAGCCTTACGTACCTATCGATCTATCTAAATATTTATACTTTTACCAATCTATCGATCTATCTATCTACCTTTCTATATCGGAAAGTCAACAAAATCAATGATAATGAGGTATAACAACGTCCTCTCAATGGCAGTTCCTCACCAGAATCTTCGAGAACCTTCTAGAAAACCTTGAACCCTGCAGGCAGGGAGGGAGGAATGGCCTCTGGTTGATTATATGTAAAACATTTAGATGGAATTACATCTTTTCTTATCAGGTCCCATGATGTAAGGGTTAGCACTCTGGACTCTAAATCCAGCAATCCGAGTTCGAATCTCGTTGGGACCTCACCTTTTCAGTTTTCTTAGAAACTGATGATGGAACTGAGCCATATAGTTGACCTTCGATGGACATATATTTCTTATGGCCCACCATTTTATTTAAGTATGAAGATCTCACGGCAGAGAGGAAACGTGTGATATTCAAAATCAAAAGCCACAATTGCCCTCATGGTAATGGCCGACATGTTTGCAGACAGATGACACAGACATGTGAGAAGTTAGACAAATATGGACGTTCCTGGTTGCTGTTTAGCCTAGGTTTATTATCACTTGTAATGAAGGAGAAATGTTGCACATTATTCCACACCTTTTTATTTAGGCTAGGTTAGGCTAGGATGAATAGGGTCCATAACGTAACAGAGCTGGGAAATGCATCATATCGGATCTGTATTTGTGCAAAATGGCGCAAGTTTGTGGAAGTGATTTACGCAATGCCGGAGAGAATCCACCTCCACCAGAAATAATGTCTCAGACCATACAATATCTGCTGTTGGACGAGCAGGGGACATTAGACCAATATATTCCTGTAGTTTACTGCTCTTCCCAAACACGCAGCAAGACATTCGTAAAAGCGTTAAACTAAACTTTTCCATCGGTTTTCAAATCTTTAATTACTTACACCAGTTCCAACAGATGGAAAAAATCATTTGAAAAATCAGAAATTATTTGCCTATAAAAAGCATTTTGATCGATCGTACCAAATATTCAATCATTTCTGTACCCGACAAAATATTCAGTCACTCCTATATCCGACATTTTTCCTGCTGGCTGGTGCCGTTAAAGTCATATGGTAATTTACCGCAATTAGATTATAGATATATTCATCTATATGGAATGGCTCAGCGTGAAGAAACATATATTTTCACTAAATCCTCCTCTTCACTACACTCCCATCTTCACTACATAGTTCTAACACAACATCTTGACTACACCATTGTATGACCAAATTATCATATTGTGTTCGTATCTTCACCACAGCCTCGACAAAATTGATGTTTTCTTTACACATCAGGGTAGATGGCCATCTTTATGATGACAGAGAATACACATAACATATTAAACCACTTATCTTTAGTCACTTTAATCTAATTTCTGCTGATAAAAACGAATTATAATGACAATCCTTGTGTTCTGTGATGGGACATTGTACGGGTGAAGGAACTGTTGTGAGGCACAGGTATTAAACTATTGAGAAATAAACTTAACTGTATTAAAGTATTGACTTCACTATATTAGACTTCTCTATATTAAGCTATGCTAGGATATGATCAGTTCCCAGGTTATATAAGGGCGGGAGCCGGGACCGAGAGCATCATTTGAGCTGTGACCTCTGTCGAGTGAACATCTCTGCTCCGCCTTGCAAGCTCCCTCAACCTTTCCTCGAACACTTCAATATAATAATGTTCACCAAGGAGGTAGGACGATCCTCCTTTGTCCAGGAGATGGAATTTGAATATGTCCATGTATTTGACATGGGCTATGGCTGTGTGGACATGGAAGTGGAATACCCAGACGTGGAAGTGATGGATGGAGTGGAATTTGGCTGTGTGGATATGGAGGTGGAATACCCAGACGTTGAAGAGATGGATGGAGTGGAATTGATGGAATACCCGGACGTGGAAGTCATGGATGGAGTGGAATTTGGCTGTGTGGATATGGAGGTGGAATATCCAGAAGTGGAATTGGAGGAAATGGAATATGGGTGAAGCTGGTATGAAGGCCATATGGATTTGGTGAAGGTTGACCTCGTAATGTGTTGACGTAAAATAGGTCAACCACTGTGACCATGTGGCGGGGAGGGCCACATCCACCAACCACGAAGCGAGCCCCACCACGGAGAAGTATCCTGGCTGCATCCACGTACGAGAACCACCGCGGGATTGCCGTCATCCAGCACCCCTGCTATGCCTCCTACAAGAAGGCACTTCCTGCCAACGTGACACCACTTTCCGTCAACGGTCGCTGTGCAAAAGTGAAACCTCACCGTCCCACTGATGCTGACCAAGTGACCTCGCCCACTCAAATGGAACTGCAGCCCACACGCCCTACCAGACCCACCATCCATGAGGAAATGCAGCCCACCCCACTTGTCAGGCCCACCTTCAGGGAGACATGGCAGGTCTCAAGACCTGTCAGGCCCACCATTCAAGACCGACTTGGTCCCCCAACACACGTCAGGCCCACCATTCAAGACCGACTTGGTCCCCCAACACATGTCAGGCCCAGCGTTCTAGACCGACTGGGACCAATAACACATGACATGTCCTACGTTACAGACCGACTGCACTGCGCACCACGTACGGACGTTAAAAGGCGTGTCGAGATGACACACGCTCCCCGTGCCAAAAGATTCAGTTGGTGAGGAACCTGAGTTCTTTCTTCCTGCTGGTGCTGCAAGAGAACACGGCCCTAGAGTGGACACTGGAGGTGTGTTTGTGTTTGGGTTTGGGTTATCACTGAGGAACCAACACCAAGACAACTTTAGTTTCGCCCCGACAAGGATTACGTTAATCTGGCGGAAGTCTGGCTTTCTCCCAGTAGTGGATGGCACGTAATATCTACATAGGGAAGTTGAAAAACAAAGGAAAAAATGGGAACATTATCCCGTCCAAAAAAAAATACATAAATTCACGGGGATAATATCCTTCGTCTTCAAAGAAAAAATGAAACTCTTCCGACGCTGCCGTGCCTTCCATAAAGCAACCCTCAAAGAAATCACTTTCTACACAATGTGCAAGGAGTCGGTTAGCCAATCTTCATATGGCTGGGGCTATTGTTCCCTCTGATTGATTCATTTTTCAAGATTAAGGAAAGTTATAATAAAGATATTGTATTGAGTTTCTCCGTTGGCGTCAGGGTAAACACCCATCCCCCCCGAAGCTTGGTTACCTTTCCGTGGTGGGGGGGACTTCATGGATTGGGCAGTAGCAACCATCGTTGGTTGCTTCTGTTCAATCCATGAACGAAAAACCAAGCATCTTGAACGTAATTGTCGTATAAATTCACTTGGTGTCAAAACTGACGCGAAAGTGGTTGTCTCAATTTTGTCAGAAATGTTTGTGCGTTTCGGCCTGATGGCGGGAGTCGGTTTGGCGCTGTGGTCATGAGGGAATACGAGGAAGATTGGCAACCGTCCCAGAAGTAGCTACAGTGAGGCCCAGCAGCTGTCCCTAATACTGTGGAAGGCACTCATGTAAGGTGTGCAGTGAGGCGCAGCAGTAACAAGGGAAACGGACAACCAAAACAGCAATCTTGATCATCAGGAGGCTATCCAATGCTCAGAGTAGATAAGGACGATTATTGTATGGCTTCGCTCAGAGGATGAGAATCTTAGCCGTGAAAATCAACAAGTAAAATAACTAGTAGTTAGTGGTAGTGAAGTGGAATTACCGTATTTCTGTGGTCTTAATAGTAAAACGAAACTTTTCGTTTTCTCCATCAATCTAGAGGTGTTGTAGACCACCATCTTAAGGTTGTAAGGTAATGGTAACTACAAGGCTATGACCTCAGCAAATTTGTAATGGAAAGTGCAGGAAATGTGGTAATGTATATGATATAAGTTATATAGTTGTATAATAAATGTGTATTAAAATTTTGTCTTCTCTGTTCCCGTTCATTAATTCAAATACAGGTAAGTTTTCTCTCTAACGAGGTGGGATAAGGTACGTGCACTCGGCTTATGAATGTGGTGACTTTCCCTTCATTACCACAATGTTGTGCTGAACTGAAGATGTAGAATTCCGTAGACGAAACTAAGATAGGAAATCAATCTACATCAAAAATTGAATGTATGTATCTTTACATGGACATAAAACAAACGGACGGAGGGACACACTGGAGCAAATGGATTTCAATATCACCACTTAAAGTAGGCCTTTCAAGTAGTTGTGGCTTTAAAGCAAACTTTTTCTAGCCAAGGTTTAGTTAGCACCTAAACTAATCCCCACGACCTTACCTTAAGAAATATTTTCAGAAGGTACTGTCTAAACATATTTCAAAGATAATGTCATTTAGGTTTGGTTTAGATGCTACCTTAACCTAGGCTAGAAAAAGTTTCCTTTGCTTCAGAGCCCCAACTACGTAGACGGGCTACTGTTGATATTAAACAGTAACAGAAAGGTGATAAAACTGAGATGAAATGAATAAAAATATAAAATGGGTCAGTTGAAAGTTGAAGTATTTGCTAAATACAATTTTTGATAGATCCAAATGCATCCTAAAGTCAATCACTTAAATCACAATGCTGAATATTGTTTTGATTGTTGGAACTAGTTACAGGAAGTAAAAATATCAAGTTTAAAGGGATGCCATTACAATAACTTTATATACCTGTATAGGATCTCTTAAACTTCTTTTCCCTAAAGTGCTCTCTGAATTTGTTTCTCAGACCAGTAATCATCTTTAGAGATTACCTCAGTAATTTCTCCATTCAATGGCTTCCTTTTCAAATTAGTTGACCACAGCAGTACAATATCCAAGCTGGGATGGCTATGTTTTGGGAAGGCGAGAGGTCAGGTTATGCAAGAATGTTAGAAATGGCTTCCATCAGTTTCTACCCTATCTACTTAAAAAATTTTGGGTTATTAGAACTTAGAGATTTATGAGTAAATAATACAATATAGTTATCTTGGCAAGATATCCAGCATGAGATTATAGTCATGATAACAATATAGTCACAAGGCCAATATATAGTCACCGGAATATTATATTTATCATGATAATGTATCACTTATGACAAAATATGCATGATTAAAAAATGACAATATAGCACCTAAAAAAATATCACATTGCTAATATAGCCAAGGTGACGTTACATAGATAGATAGATAAATAGATAGATAGATAGTTTATTGACCACAAGATAAGATTGACATTAAGCATACATAAATACAATTAAACGTTAAATCTAAAGTAACAATAATCACTAAATCCACTTTTAATGTTGATAATGTAGTCCACAGAATATTATCTTAAAGTTATTTAATCATACATTTCTAATATCTTAAGAATTATTTCACAACATGTGTCATGGGGAAAATCAGGTGCAAAAAGGTCCTCTAATCTTATGAAGTTATACATATGTCTGATGTTCTGTGTCAAAGAACAATTTTCAATCATATGCCTCTCAGTTTGTACACCTCCACCACAAATACACACACGTTCTTCAAAAGGTATGCGGCCACGTCCCCTTCTATTCCAGCGACCTGTTTCAACACTTAAACTGTGGCCGCTTACACGGAAGCGCGTAAATGCAATGCGGTTGGACTCTGGTATCAGATGTTTTTTAGTGTATACGTCATGTACAGACAAACCTGGGTTGAGCTCTTTATATATAATACACCTTGAGGAGCTGGAATTTTCAATTGCGTTATGTACATTTTTAATTAAGGAAGTTAGGTCAGGAGGGCGGTTATCAATGAAATTTTGAATATGTTTCCCCATGTGTGTATTGGTTATAACACGGATGGAAAGTGTTAGGGGATCATCTGGCATATCTAATCTTTGGGACCACATACTGTTGAAAAACTTTTGCTGTTTAAACTTAATCAAATCTCGGAGTGAAGGATATCCAGCTTCCGCATAGCATACCGAATTTGATGTAGTCTTCCTGATCCCTAGTAGTTGTTTTATGGCCCAATTGTACAGTTTAATAACAGGTCTGATATCAGCACCTACCCAAGACTCGCATCCATACAGTAAGGACGACATCATGGCAGCATCAAGGACTCGTCGTTTAACAATAAATGGGATGTCGTTATTCATCTTGAGGAATGATACATACTTTAACACATGGGACAATTTTCTTTTAGCGTGAGTCCGTACAGCTGAGGACACAGAGCCGTCACAGGTGAAGGGTGACCCCAGGTAGACATAGTTCACGCAGTGTTCTACGACTAAATCGTTCATCTGAAACGGCTCCTTATCTCTCTCATTGCCGTTAATTACAAAAAAAATAGTTTTAGAGTAGTTGATCACCATGCCAAACTCTTCACAAAATTGTTGTAATATTTCTAACTTTTTTACCATATTCTGTCTACTAGTTAATAACAACACAGTGTCATCCATAAGAACCATAACATGTAACCACTCTATGAGTTGCTCATGTTGACATCTTTCTTTCATGAGGCGAATGAGTTCATTGACAAATATTATGAACAATAAACAAGATGTAGGTGATCTCTGCCTAACCCCACGCGTAGCTGTTACCACAGCCCCACCCACCAGGCTCTCCGTAACACGATACATGGCCTTCAACGCCGCTAACATCACCACGCCACACCCAATATGCCGCAACACTGTAAACAACTTCTGCCTCGGGACTAAGTCATAAGCTTTGGAAAAGTCAATAAAGGTTATAAATAATTTAACTTTCTTACGTGTGGCCGTGTGAGAAAGAATACGAAGTGTAACAATATGTTTGATACAGCTACGCTGCTTCTGTGATCCAGCCTGTTCCCTGTAAGGTTTGAACCACAGGCTTAACCTCCGGCACAGAACCATATCATACAGTTTGGCTAAAGTCTTGATTACACTTATACCTCGGTAATTACTTGGGTCTTTTCTTAAACACTGTAAAGACTTTGGCTCTCATCCATGAGGGAGGGTAAATGCCTGGTAAGACAACGCTATTAAACAAAGTAGCCAAACTGCACAACCACTGAACTGGCAACAAAGAGAATACGCCAGGGGAAACTCCGTCAGGCCCGCTGGCTTTATCAGGCTTCATCCTCCTGGACTGTTCGTGTATCTCTGCAGGTGTAATTGGCTCATCAAGGATAGGAATAGTAACGTCAGTTGTCTCGTTGTTTTCGTCAATGTCTGTCTCATTATTAGGGTTCAGTACTGTCTCGAAGTGTGTCTTAAAATCCTGGTCACTGAGACACGAGCTATCCTGGCAATCATCCATACTGAAATCACCCTTCCAATTAATTGCTCTCCACACTCGAGCGTCATCTGCATCATTCAGTAATCTTTCCCATCTGCCTAAACTGGTATTGTTAACTGTTGATTCGTCCTGTCGCACACTACTCTGTGCACAAGCATATACCATGTTGGATAAATCCTGCACAATATTGTCTATATCCAAATTACCTTCCAAATGGATCTATATGAGGGATATTTTCTACAAACAGATCTTTTCTTATACTGCTGAACTTGATAGTTTTCTTACATAGTCTCATTTTACTGGTATCACCTTGAAGAACGGCATGATCTCCCAACATTTCTGCCCTGGCCAGCAAGCTGGTAAGGTCCACACCTTTACAGGCAATACTGAAAGTGATGGGGGCGTGGTCTGAAGGGAGATCATTCCTCTATAACACCGCAAAGTCTCTAATAAGGTTAAGTATTCTCGCAGACACGACACACGCATCTACCTCAGAGACCCATATGTCGCGCCTGCGGAAAGTCTTTCCTCCAAGAAAATGTTTGTCTTGATACTTTAGATTATTAACTACAATAAAGTGTTATCAATACAAATGGTAGACAAAAGCTCTGCGTTGTCACTAGGTGTCTGAACATCATCAGGAATATATGGGTATGACAAGTCTTCTACATTAGTAGGTTCCAATAAATTCAATATATCTCTAACACTTTTACCAAATCGTGTATTCATATCTCCCACTATGACAAAACTAGTTTCAACAGATCTTGTGGTGAGTTTTCCTTGAATCACTGCAAACAAGTCATGGGAATAATATTGGGAGTCACAGGGAGGTATGTAACAAAACCCAAATAGAACATCCTAGATGTTACGAAAACGCAGCCAAACCTGATCACCATTACTGGTATCTACTTCAGCCACTAAATCTGCCAACTAGTTCTTCACACACACAACTGTACCCCCACGATCCGCAGTACCAACTGCTGCACTCTTAAAGGAAACATACCCAGGGAAACTCACAGGAAGAGAAGTTTTCACCTCGTTAAGGCAAATAACATCATATTCAAGTAATAATGACTGAACATTACCTTTCTCCAATTTTGTACATACTGCATTAACATTCCATGATATTATCTTTACATACCTTGCTTGTTGTGGTCTACCTAGAGAAAAAACTGTGCATTCCAACTATCAATAACCACATCATCTTTATATAGCTTACGCTCCTTGGTGTCCAGCCTGATGATGTACCCGACATTCTCTGGGCGAGCCTTCTCAGCAGCTTCCATATCCCTCAAACGCTTCCACTCCTTCCTGATGCTCGGGTGAACATCCCTCTTGATGTCAATACGGCTAAAGTTGTCACCAGCGGACTTCATTTGATTGGCGTTGTTCAGGATGCTCGTGCGCTGATCCATGTCTCGGAGCGTAAGCAAGATGGGGCGGCTCCTCCGTTGTATAGAACCATCGCCAGTAGGTGGCTCCCTTCCCAGCCTACGATGGGTGCCCTCTATGTCACTGATGCCCAATTTGGTCCATATCTTGTCAAGCTTCTCCTGGTCCGTTGTGGCACCATCCAATGCTTCGTTCTCATCAGGTACGCCTAGGACAACGATGTTTGCTTCACATTCCTTGCGCTCTAAAGCTTCTAAGAATTGTTGTTGTTTGACCAATATTTCTTCTTGCTTATCGACTCGAGCCTTGAACTGGGTGTAGTTTTTGTTAATGATGCTGTCAGGAGACATCAATGTGGTCTTAAGTGCTTGCATTTCCTTCATTACATCTTCTAGTTTTTGGTTTAATTGTTGGAACTCGTCGTTGGCTGGTGTAGACGCCAGTATAATGTCGATCAACTCATCTTTATTAATCTTGACCAGCTGATTGCGTTGAAGTTTCCGCAGGTCTGACAGCTGTTTGGTTGCCATGGTTACGCTCCAGTGCGCATGCGCAGAAATTGACGGCAGAGTCAAGAGTCTTGCTTATTCTGACCAATATGCGCACTTATCCTTAGCACTTTAACAGCTCCAGAAAATAAAGCTCCAGAAAATAAAGCTCCCGAGATCACTTACTGGTCTGTACCGAATCAGAATTAATCCCAATGGTTAGTCAGCTGCGTTTGTCATACAGTGACATTCCCGGTCTTCCACAACTGCTGTCTTCGTTATAGCTCCAAGGATCATCCTTCACTGCATTTATATTGCTGTAGATGTGGAGTCCGCCACCCTCAGGTATTCACAATAGTCTTGTGTTCTTTTGAAGGCTGAGGCACACAGGTGACCCCAGGCCGCACACCCAGGCCGCACACACAGGCGACCCCAGGCCGCACACCCAGGCCGCACACCCAGGCGAGCCCAGGCCGCACACCCAGGCCGCACACCAAGGCGACCCCAGACCGCACACCCAGGCCGCACACCCAGGCCGCACACCAAGGCGACCCCAGGCCGCACACCTAAGCCGCACACCCAGGCCGCACACACAGGCGACCCCAGGCCGCACACCCAGGCCGCACACCAGGCCGCACACACAGGCGACCCCAGGCCGCACACCCAGGCCGCACATCCAGGCCGCACACACAGGCGACCCCAGGCCGCACACCCAGGCTGCACACGCAGGCCGCACACCCAGGCCGAACACCCAGGCGACCCCAGGCCGCACACCCAGGCTGCACACCCAGGCCGAACACCCAGGCGACCCCAGGCCGCACACCCAGGCCGCACACCCAGGCCGAACACCCAGGCGACCCCAGGCCGCACACCCAGGCTGCACACACAGGCCGCACACCCAGGCCGCACACCCAGGCCACACACCCAGGCTGCACACACAGGCGACCCCAGGCCGCACACCCAGGCCGCACACCCAGGCTGCACACACAGGCCGCACACCCAGGCCGCACACCCAGGCCACACACACAGGCGACCCCAGGCCGCACACCCAGGCCGCACACCCAGGCCGAACACCCAGCACACCCAGGCCGAACACCCAGGCGACCCCAGGCCGCACACCCAGGCTGCACACACAGGCTGCACACACAGGCCGCACACCCAGGCCGCACACCCAGGATGCACACCCAGGCCGCACACACAGGCGACCCCAGGCCGCACACCCAGGCCGCACACCCAGGCCGCACACACAGGCCGCACACCCAGGCCGCACACACAGGCGACCCCAGGCCGCACACCCAGGCTGCACACACAGGCCGCACACCCAGGCCGAACACCCAGGCGACCCCAGGCCGCACACCCAGGCTGCACACACAGGCGACCCCAGGCCGCACACCCAGGCTGCACACACAGGCCGCACACCCAGGCCGAACACCCAGGCGACCCCAGGCCGCACACCCAGGCTGCACACCGAGGCCGAATACCCAGGCGACCCCAGGCCGCACACCCAGGCCGCACACCCAGGCCGCACAACCAGGCCGAACACCCAGGCGACCCCAGGCCGCACACCCAGGCTGCACACACAGGCCGCACACCCAGGCCGCACACCCAGGCCACACACCCAGGCTGCACACACAGGCGACCCCAGGCCGCACACCCAGGCCGCACACCCAGGCTGCACACAGAGGCCGCACACCCAGGCCGCACACCAGGCGCACCCAGGCGACACCCAGGCGCACACCCAGGCCGCACACCCAGGCCGAACACCCAGGCGACCCAGGCCGCACACCCAGGCTGCACACACAGGCGCACACCAGGCCGCACACCCAGGCCGCACACCAGGCGCACACCCAGGCCGCACACCCAGGCCGCACACCCAGGCCGACACACCCAGGCCACCAGACCCACCCAGGCCGCACACCCAGGCCGCACACCCAGGCCGCACACCCAGGCCGCACACCCAGGCGCACACCCAGGCCGCACACACACAGCCGACAGGCGACCCAGGCCGCACACCCAGGCGCACAACCCAGGCCGACACACCAGGCGACCCAGGCCGCACACCCAGGCTGCACACCCAGGCTGCACACACCAGGCCGCAACCCAGGCCGCACACCCAGGCCACACACCCAGGCCGCACACCCAGGCGACACCCAGGCGACACCAGGCGCACCCCAGGCGCACACCAGGCGCACACACAGGCCGCACACCCAGGACGCACACCCAGGCGCACACACAGACTGTACACACAGGCCGCACACCCAGGCGACTCTAGGCCGCACACACAGGCCGCACACCCAGGCGACCCCAGGCCGCACACCCAGGCCGCACACCCAGGCTGCACACCCAGACGACCCCAGGACGCACACCCAGACTGCACAACACAGGCCGCACACCCAGGCAGCACCACAGGCGACCCCAGGACGCACACCCAGGCCGCACACCAGGCCCGCACACCCAGGCCGCACACCCAGGCTGCACACCCAGGCGACCCCAGGACGCACACCCAGGCCGCACACCCAGACTGCACACACAGGCGACCCCAGGCCACACACCCAGGCCGCACACCCAGGCTGACACCCAGGCGACCCCAGGCCGCACACACAGGCGACCCCAGGCCGACACCCAGGCCGCACACCCAGGCCGAACACCCAGGCGACCCCAGGCCGCACACCCAGGCTGCACACACAGGCTGCACACACAGGCCGCACACCCAGGCCGCACACCCAGGCTGCACACCCAGGCCGCACACCCAGGCCGAACACCCAGGCGACCCCAGGCCGCACACCCAGGCTGCACACACAGGCTGACACCCAGGCCGCACACCAGGACGCACACCCAGGACCGCACACCCAGCTGACACACAGGCCGCACACCCAGGCGACCCTAGGCCGCACACACAGGCCGCACACCCAGGCGACCCCAGGCCGCACACCCAGGCCGCACACCCAGGCTGCACACCCAGGCGACCCCAGGACGCACACCCAGACTGCACACACAGGCCGCACACCCAGGCTGCACACACAGGCGACCCCAGGACGCACACCCAGGCCGCACACCCAGGCCGCACACCCAGGCTAGCTCACACCCAGGCGACCCCAGGCGCACACCCAGCCGCACACCCAGCTGCACACACAGGCGACCCCAGGCCCACACACCAGGCCGCACCCCAGGCTGCACACCAGGCGACCCCAGGACGCACACCCAGGCCGCACACCAGGCGACCAGGCAGCACACCAGGCGACCCCAGGCCCACACCCAGGCCGCACACACAGGCGACCCCAGGCGCACCCAGGCCGCACACACAGGCGACCAGGCCCCAGGCTGCACACACAGGCGACCCCAGGCCGCACACCCAGGCTGCACACACAGGCGACCCCAGGACGCACACCCAGACTGTACACCCAGGCGAGCCCAGGCCGCACACCCAGGCCACACACCCAGGACGCACACCCAGGCTGCACACACAGGCGACCCCAGGCCTCACACCCAGGCTGCACACACAGGCGACCCCAGGACGCACACCCAGACTGTACACACAGGCCGCACACCCAGGCGACCCTAGGCCGCACACCCAGGCTGCACACACAGGCGACCCCAGGCCGCACATCCAGGCTGCACACCCAGGCGAGCCCAGGTCGCACAGGTGCAGATACATGCTATAAGCAGAATCGTTTGAGGTATTTTAGGCCAAGATGCAGAGAAACTTTAGAGATCATATTTTGAGGTACCAAACCTGTAACACACACAAGGGAAGTCCCACTACCCCGCAAACTGTGTTGAAATATCCTTTACCTTCATACCCATGGGAAAGGGTTCATATGGACATATTAGGAGGTTTTCCTAGGTCCATGGCAGGCTACACATACGTAATTACTGATGCCTTCACGAAATATTGTGAATTAGTTCCAGTTCAAAATAAAGACGCAGCCACGGTCGCTAAGGCGTTTATAAAACATATCTTAGACAGACATAATGCGCCGAAGATTTTAGTCACAGATAATGGTGGGGAATTTAATAACTCATTATTAGAAGAATTCTGTAAATTGTATAACATAAGTAAATGTAATATAATGGCACATCACCCAGCCTCGAATGGCCTGGCAGAAAGGTTGAACCGTAAGATCCTCCAGTGTCTTCCCACCAACATTAATTTTGATCATGATGAATGGAGTGAGTACCTGTCTGATGTCCAATGTTCATAAAACTCAGCTTATCATAAGTCAATTGGAGACACACTCTTCCACGCCTTACACAGTTTTGATAAAGTGTTGCCGTATGACATAATAGCGTCCCCTCCTTCATATCCAGCGGTCCAGAAATCAGTTGTAGCGGAAAAATATCGCACGACTCAATTGATTCATCAAAGGATCAAGGAAAATCTAGGTGAAGCCACTACAACCTTCACGAACCAGGCTGATAAATCCGCGAAACCATCAAAGGTACGTAGCTCCCGGACTCTTGGTAATGGTGCAAGAATTTAACTCTACAAGTGAGGTTCCTAAACTTGACCCAAAATTTTCTGGCCCCTATAGAGTCTTAGCTCATTTAAAGGGACATAAGTTCAGGGTTCGACATCTAAATACAGGTGACATTCGTGAAGAACATGAGGACCACTTGAAAGTTTTACAGTATTCTGAACATGATCATCCCGGTCCCACAACAGACAACACTCCTCAAACCCCAAACATTGTCACCCAACCAACTTCTACCACTGTTCAGACTGTCCCCACACCAGAACCGACCACCCTCACAACACCACCACAGACACATCAGTATTCATTAAGACCTCACCTTTAGGAAGTTGCTAAGTTTATCATTTTACAGGTTCTTCCTTCTCATGTCCTTATGGTGTCTTCCTGTATATGACACCATGGCAGTACCAGGCGCCCTTCTCACGACTCCCCGCGAGGTCCACCTCGTGAGGGACACAGTCTCAGTTAAGCTGGGCCTGGAGGGTCTACCCTACACTTACGATAATTTAGTAAAACTAATGGAGGCCGTACCTCGCTTACGGTCTACCCTACTCAAGTTTTACACCAGTGCGTCCATCAGAAACTCTAGTGTTGCTCCTCCTCCAACTTTGTTAAGCCAGTGGACCTGGAAACTGAATAGTACCTGTGTGATTCTGTATGACATAATACAAGACATTGAATATCCAGTAAATACTAATACCAGGATGAACACAAAAACGCAGAGGAGAAGCAAAAGAGGTCTGTTTAATGTTGTAGGATCCCTCCAATTATATTTGTTTGGTATTGCTACTCAGGAAGAACTTAATTCAGTTAGGAATCAGATTAGATCCTTACAATTTCAACAACTTCTTAACAACAGGTATATTAAGGCTAAAGCTAAGATCTTAAAACAACATTCTAAATATTTGAATGACATAACGTTAACTGTTAATAACTTGACACAACATGTAGCACTACTGTCAAAGTCTCTTAATCCCATATATGCTATAGTGACTATTTCCACATATGTTGATAGTTTATATGCCCAGATCACTTATCATGCACATTATTTCAGTGGCTTATTGGAATATGTTAATAATCTGGTAAACCAAGTTGTCGTACCATCATTTTTTCCCTTCTCGGACGTCACACGTATCATTAAACAAGCAATGACGAAATTCGGTTACACCCCAGCTCTCCCTCTGCATCACGTGGCCAGTTATTACTCCTTACTAACGGTTGACGTGATCCTCGAAGCGGTCATTATCCACATACCATTCACTGACTCCAATACTTACAGCCTTGTGAACGTAATACCATTCCCTTTTAATTATACAAAAGAGTTGCAAAAGACTATCGTCCTTGTGATAACATAAACTTTCTCTTATATGATATATATTCATCATTGATTGCACATCCTTCCTTGGATGATTTAGCATTGTGCCATTGTTAGCGCCAGGGGTTTGAATGATGTTGACGCCAGGGGTTGGAACTTGGTTCACTCGGTTTGTGAGGGAGAATGGGATTACCAAGATTATTTGTATTGAGACTTTAAAGGGTGTTGATATTTGATTTATCATTATATATGACATTAATTTGGGTATAGATTATATGTTTGTTCATAGGTCGGTGCACAAATAAGCTGTGCCTGACACGTCATTGTTGCCTGCGGGTTTGCCACGTCGGCAGGCGAAACAGATGTTTGGGTTCACCGCTGTTATTAAACTCAGTACACCAAGAGACTCGAGCTGTTTGATAGCCCGCATGTGTTGCTCCACCTCGCGAGTTATTTTCACCGGTTTCTCCTCCTATGGGACTTGTGTGGGAGGAACAGCCATAAACCATTGCTTGGCAACTTGATTTGCCCCCCACCCCCCAATACCATGGTTTTTCATAATTTACAAACAAATTCATGTGAGTACCAACTACTTTTTGGGTATCAACAAAATGTTCTTCATTCTTGTTCCTTTGAAGAAATGGTTGTTAATGAACCTTGGATTGAAAGTATGGACCAGTATCACGCACTGTTTTTCCCAGACCCACAAAATGTTTTTATTCATTGCCCACCTAATCATCCTAATCTTATTTGTTTCTGGGACACATTCAGTTTGGACAACAATGTACTCTCATCATTTCCAGTTTCAAATTGTTCGGCACTCATGATAATTATTTGGGATAAATTGATAGAACTCTCCCGAGTTCAGGACGAATCCCCCAAAACATCAACTATCAATCAACGATGAAGTAAAGATCCAACATCTTCCATCTATGGTTCAGAACGATCTAGATTCTACAATATATGTTCTGGCTTTTGTACCTTTTAAGTACGCTTCTCATATATCTGGAATTTTAATTATTTCATTGTCTACTGCACTCATATTTTTGTTCATAGTATATATGTTATATTGTCGTCGACGAGAAGGTGTTTAATATAGAATACCCTGCGGCCACATGGGATGTTCAGAAGGTAGTTGCAGCAGCACTTCCTGATTTAAGGAAAAATCTAACTCCAGAACAATATGTATTCAATAAGTTAATTGACAGGCGCGCTAAAAAGAGACTTTTGGATGTTAATGTGCTGAGAGGTGCAACTGGAGGGATGTCTGATCATTATCTTGTTGAGGCGAAGGTGAATATTTGTAGAGGCTTTCCGAAAAGAAGAATGTTGAGGTGAAGAGAATGGTGAGAGTAAGTGAGCTTGGGAAGGAAACTTGTGTGAAGAAGTACCGGGAGAGACTGAGTACAGAATGGAAAAAGGTGAGAACAAAGGAGGTAAGGGGAGTGGGGGAGGAATGGGATGTATTTAGGGAAGCAGTGATGGCTTGCGCAAAAGATGCTTGTGACATGAGAAGCGTGGGAGTGGGCAGATTAGAAAGGGAAGTGAGTGGTGGGAAGAAGAAGTAGGAGTATTAGTGAAAGAGAAGAGAGAGGCATTAGGACGATTTTTGTAGGGAAAAATGCAAATGAGTGGGAGACGTATATAAGAAAGAGGCAGGTCAAGAGAAAGGTGCAAGATGTGAAAAAGAGGGCAAATGAGAGTTGGGGTGAGAGAGTATCATTAAATTTTAGGGAGAATAAGATGTTTTGGAAGGAGGTAAATAAAGTACGTAAGACAAGGGAACAAATGGGAACTTCAGTGAAGGGGGCTAATGGGGAGGTGATAACAAGTAGTGGTGATGTGAGGAGATGGAGTGAGTATCTTAAAGGTTTGTTGAATGTGTTTGATGATAGAGTGGCAGATATAAGGTGTTTTGATCGAGGTGGTGTGCATTGTGAGAGGGTTACGGAAAATGATTTGGTAAACAGAGAAGAGGTAGTAAAAGCTTTGCAGAAGATGAAAGCCGGCAAGGCAGCGGGTTTGGATGGTATTGCAGTGGAATTTATTAAAAAAGAGGGTAACTGTATTGTTGACTGGTTGGTAAGGTTATTTGATGTATGTATGACTCATGGTGAGGTACCTGAGGACTGGCGAATGCTTGCATAGTGCCATTGTACAAAGGCAAAGGAGATAAAAGTGAGTGCTCAAATTACAGAGGTATAAGTTAGTTGAGTATTCCTGGGAAATTATATGGGAGGGTATTGATTGAGAGGGTGAAGTCAAGTACAGAGCATTAGATTGGGGAAGAGCATTGTGGTTTCAGAAGTGGTAGAGGATGTGTGGATCAGGTGTTTGCTTTGAAGAATGTATGTGAAAAATACTTAGAAAAGCAAATGGATTTGTATGTAGCATTTATGGATCTGGAGAAGGCATATGATAGAGTTGATAGGGATGCTCTGTGGAAGGTATTAAGAATATATGGTGTGGGAGGTAAGTTGTTAGAAGCATTGAAAACTTTTAATCGAGGATGTAAGGCATGTGTACGTGTGGGAAGAGAGGAAAGTGATTAGTTTTCAGTGAATATTGGTTTGCGGCAGGGGTGTGTGATATCTCCATGGTTGTTTAATTTGTTTATGGATGAGGCTGTTTGGGAGGTGAATGCAAAATTTTTGGAAAGATGTGCAAGTATGCAGTCTCTTGTGGATGAGGGAAGTGGGAAGTGGGAAAACATACAACGAGCGTTCATAAACTTATCATTTTACAAATCTTCTCAACAATAAAGTTATCTAATTTGTATCGACCATCACTAATATTAAGATTATAATTCTTTGTGTATTTAATAATAGAAGATTCAATCATATTTCTCAGGGTAATAGAGGTAGAGTTAATAACTGAGATGGCGTTACTCCAGTCAATACAATATTCAGAGTTTTTAAAATGATTAAACAAGACATTTTATGTTGGTCAGACTGGTAAAGAACTTTCTGTAATACTTAAGCAACATAAATATAGTATAAGAACGGGACAAGAATCAAATGCCTTGTTTAATCATGTTAAAAACTATGATCATTGTATTGACTAGAGTAACGCCATCTCAGTTATTAACTCTAACTCTATTGCCAAGAGAAATATCATTGAATCTTCTGTTTTTAAATACACAAAGAATTATAAATTTAATATTAGTGATGGGCTATACAAATTAGAAAACTTTATTGTTGATAAGATATGTAAAATGATAAGTTTATGAACGCTCGTTGTATGTTTTGGATAATCACTTGTTTCCCAAAAGGCGTCCTAGTTTCGCCTCCTCGATGTATATCAACTGACTGTTATATTTCTCTCTTGTGTCTCCCCTGATGATGTGATTATTACACGAAAGTTCACTTGGGAGCTTTTCGTGTTTCATTTTCCCCGTGGACTCATAGGAATATACATATGTGTGTCTGTGTGTGTGTGTGTGTGTGTGTGTGTGTGTGTGTGTGTGTGTGTGTGTGTGTGTGCAGATATCAATAAAATGGCAGGAGTGTATCATAAGTACAAAAGAGGTGCTTATTAAAGAAAGATAAAATGCTGAATAGTGGTGAAAACCTTTGTATTTATTCCATTGAGAAATTAGTAAATTAAATTACATCTAGAGGGCAATAAGTTTTCAAGTTATAATGAAATTATAAAAGCCTAATACGTTTGTGTTGCTTATCCAGGCCCATTTTTACTAAGTAATGTTGGGACGGCTCCACCCACTTTAATCACTTGAGTACATAGAATATATTATCGTCGATGTTAAAGAGTTTTCCCTTTTGATGTTATCCTTAAAATGAAGGTTAAGGAAAGTGAGATAGAGCTTAACGTTAAAGTTAGGATAGCTAAGGCATCCTTGATCATATAATCAGTAGTCAGGTGTTAATATAGGTTAGGTTAGGTTCAGTATCCTTCATCAGGTCACCATTACCAAGGTGTTGTTATGTTGGGTCAGGCAACTTTAAACCAACTTTCAGTATTATTTACTCATAAATCTTTAAGTTCTAATAACCCAAAATTTTTAGAGTAGACAGGGTAGAAACTGATGGAAGCCATTTCTAACATTCTTTCATAACCTGACCTCTCGCCTTCGCCAATCGACGTGAGCGGAAGAGAAACCAAACAGGACATCATAAGGTAGGGTTCCTACTCTGAGCTCCCGCGTGACGTCATGATGGCGGAGCTCTGTAATCCACAAAGTATCTGTCCAATGATTGGTTATGCCCAGGCCCCGCCTATCAGATGACGTCAGCTGGGTACTTCAACGCAGCAACCGTATCTTTTCTTCTCCTATTTGGACCGTCTTCCGCACAGAGTCGCATTTCAGCAGTTGACCGAGCTTATTAAAGAGTCGATATTCACATGAATGAGCCAGCGAGGCCAAGAAAGGCGACGTGAGTGGAAGAGAAACCAAACAGGACATCATAAAGTAGGGTTGCTTCTCTGAGCTACCCGGGTGACGTCATGAGAAGGGCGGGGCTCTGAACCCACATATTACCTGATCAATGATTGGTCGGTGAATCCCAATCCCCACCTATCAGAAGACGTCAGTCGGCTACTTCAATACAGCAACCCTACCTTATGTTCTCCTGTTTGGACCGTCTTTTACTCAGAGTCGCATTTCAGCAGTTGCCCGAGCTTTTTTTATTATTATATTATTACCATAAGGAGTCTTCTAGCCAGCGAGGACAAGAAAGGCCTCCGTGAGCGGAAGAGGAATCAAACAGCACAACATAAGGTAGGGTTGCTACTCTGAGTTGTCCGAGTGACGTCATGAGAAGGGCGGGATTTTGTACCTATAAACCATCTGATCAATGATTGGTCATGTCCAAGCCCTACCTATCGGATGACGTCATCCGGCTACTTCAACGCAGCAACCCTACCTTATGTTCTCCTATTTGGACCGTCTTCCGCACAGAGTCGCATTTCAGCAGTTGACCGAGCTTATTAAAGAGTCGACTTTCACATGAATGAGCCAGCGAGGCCAAGAAAGGCGACGTGAGCGGAAGAGAAACCAAACAGGACATCATAAGGTAGGGTTGCTACTCTGAGCTCCCGGGTGACGTCATGAGGGCGGAGCTCTGTAATCCACAAAATATCTGTCCAATTATTGGTTATGCCCAGGCCCCGTCTATCAGATGACGTCAGCTGGGTACTTCAACGCAGCAACCCTACCTTATGTTCTCCTATTTGGACCGTCTTTCCGCACAGAGTCGCATTTTAGCAGTTGACTGAGCTTATAAAAAAGTCGATATTCACATGTATGAGCCAGCGAGGCCAAGAAAGGCGACGTGAGGGGAAGAGAAACCAAACAGGACATCATAAAGTAGGGTTACTACTCTGAGCTACCCTGTGACGTCATGAGAAGGACGGGGCTCTGAACCCACATATCATCTGATCAAAGATTGATTTGTCGGTGAGTCTCAATCCCCAACCATGATAAGACGTCAGCCGGCTACTTCAATGCAGTAACCCTACCTTATGTTCTCCTGTTTGGACCGTCTTCCGCTCAGAGTCGCATTTCAGCAGGATAAAGCCGTCGTCATTTCACATAAGCCAGCGACGTCAAACAAGGCCTACGTGAGCGGAAGAGGAATCAAACAGCACAACATAAGGTAGGGTTGCTACTCTGAGTTGCCCTAGTGACGTCATGAGAAGGGCGGGATTTTGTACCTATAAACCATCTAACCAATGATTGGTCATCTCCGAGCCCCACCTATCACATGACGTCATCCGGCTACTTCAACGCAGCAACCCAACTTTATGTTCTCCTATTTGGACCGTCTTCCGCCCAGAGTTGCATTTCAGCAGTTGACCTAGCTTATTAAAGAATCGCGATATTCACATGAATGAGCCAGCGAGGCCAAGAAAGGCAAAGTGAGCGGAAGAGAAACAAAAGACGACATCATAAGGTAGGGTTGCTATTCTGAGCTACAGCTTGACGTCATGAGGGAGGACCTCTGTAATCCACAAAATATCTGTCCAATGATTGTTTATACACAGGCACCGTCTATCAGATGACATCAGCCGGGTACTTCAACGCAGCAACCCTATCTTATGTTCCCCTATTTGGACCGTCTTCCGCACAGAGTCGCATTTCAGCAGTTGACCGAGCTTATTAAAGAGTCGATATTCACATGAATGAGCCAGCGAGGCCAAGAAAGGCGACGTGAGTGGAAGAGAAACCAAACAGGACATCATAAAGTAGGGTTGCTTCTCTGAGCTACCCGGGTGACGTCATGAGAAGGGCGGGGCTCTGAACCCACATATTACCTGATCAATGATTGGTCGGTGAATCCCAATCCCCACTACAGCAACCCTACCTTATGTTCTCCTGTTTGGACCGTCTTTTACTCAGAGTCGCATTTCAGCAGTTGCCCGAGCTTTTTTTATTATTATATTATTACCATAAGGAGTCTTCTAGCCAGCGAGGATAAGAAAGGCCTCCGTGAGCGGAAGAGGAACCAAACAGCACAACATAAGGTAGGGTTGTTACTCTGAGTTGCCCGGGTGACGTCATGAGAAGGGCAGGGCTCTGAATCCACAAATTATCTGATCAATGATTGGTCAGTAAGTCCCAAGCCCCACTTCTCAGATGACGTCATCAAGGTACTTCAACAAACCAAATCTCTCATGTTCATCTGTTTGGACCGTCTTCTACTCAGAGTCGCATTTCTGCAGTTGCCCGAGCTTAATTTATTATTATTATTACCATAAGGAGTCTTCTAACCCACGAGGCCAAGAAAGGCCTCCGAGTTATCGGGATGACGTCATGAGAAAGGCGAAGCTTTGTATATACATACTATCTGATCAATGATTGGTCGATCATGTGCAAGCACCACCTATCATAAGACGTCATCCGGGTACTTCAAAGCAGCAACCGTACCTCATGTTCTCCTGTTTGGACCGGTTTCCGCTCAGAGTGCCCTTTTTCTTACCATAAAGTGTCGTCATTAAAATGAGCAAGAGAGGCTAAGAAAGTCTGAGCTACCGGGTGACGTCATGAGAAGGGCGGGGCTCTGAACCCACAAAATATCTGCCCAAAGATTTGGTCGGTCATGCTCAGGCCCCGTCTATCAGATGACGTCAGCCGGGTACTTCATAGCAGCAACCCTACCTTGTGTTCTCATGTTTGGACCGTCTTCCGCTCAGAGTTATATGTTTCACAAGTTGATCGTTTTTTTTCTTTTTTTCCATGAGCAATTGACATTTCGCATGAGTCGGCGACGTCATGAAAGGCCACCGTGAGCGGAAGAAGAACCAAACAGGACATCATAAGGTAGGGTTGCTACTCTGAGCTACCCGGGTGACGTCATGAGAAGGGACTGGCTCTGAACCCACATAATATCTGATCAACGACTGGTCGGTGAGTCTCAATCCCCAACCATCATAAGACGTCAGTCGGCTACTTCAATGCAGTAACCCTACCTTATGTTCTCTTGTTTGGACCGCCTTCTGCTCAGAGTCGCATTTCAGCAGAATAAAGCCGCCGTCATTTCACATAAGCCAGCGACGTCAAACAAGGCCACCGTGATCTGAAAAGGAACCAAACAGCGCAACATAAGGTAGGGTTGCTACTCTGAGTTGCCCGGGTGACGTCGTCATGAGAAGGGCAGGGCTCTCTGATCCCACAAATTATCTGATCAATGATTGGTCGGGAAGTCCCAAGACCCACCTATCAGACGACGTCACCCCATTACTTCACTAAACCAAAACTATCTTATGTTCTATTTGGACCCTCTTTTTTACTAGAGTCATTTCAGCAGTTGCCCTAGCTTTTTTAATTATTATTATTACCATAAGGAGTCTTCTAGCCAGCGAGGCCAAGAAAGGCCTCCGTGAGCGGAAGAGGAACTAAACAGCACAACATAAGGTAGGGTTGCTACTCTGAGTTGCCCGAGTGACGTCATGAGAAGGGCGGGATTTTGTACCTATAAACCATCTGACCAATGATTGGTCATGTCCAAGCCCCACCTATCAGATGACGTCATCCGGCTACTTCAACGCAGCAACCGTACCTTATGTTCTCCTATTTGAACCGCCTTCCGCCCAGAGTCGCATTTCAGCAGTTGACCGAGCTTATTAAAGAGTCGACTTTCACATGAGTGAGCCAGCGAGGCCAAGAAAGGCGACGTGAATGGAAGAGAAACCAAACAGAACATCATAAGGTAGGGTTGCTACTCTGAGCTCCCCGGTGATGTCATGAGGGCGGAGCTCTGTAATCCAATAAGTATCTTTCCAATGATTGGTTATTCCCAAACCCCGCCTATCAGATGACGTCAGCCAGGTACTTCAACACAGCAACCCTATCTTACATTCTCCTTTTTGGAACGTCTTCCGCACAGTCGCATTTCAGCAGGATAAAGCCGTTGTCATTTCACATAAGCCAGCGAGGTCAAACAAGGCCACCGTGAGCGGAAGAGGAACCAAACAGCACAACATAAGGTAGGGTTGTTACTCTGAGTTGCCCGGGTGACGTCGTCATGAGAAGGGCGGGATTTTGTATCTATAAACCATCTGACCAATGATTGGTCATGTCCAAGCCCTACCTATCGGATGACGTCATCCGCCTACTTCAACGCAGCAACCCTACCTTATGTTCTCCTATTTGGACCGTCTTCCGCACAGAGTCGCATTTCAGCAGTTGACCGAGCTTATTAAAGAGTCGACTTTCACATGAATGAGCCAGCGAGGCCAAGAAAGGCGACGTGAGCGGAAGAGAAACCAAACAGGACATCATAAGGTAGGGTTGCTACTCTGAGCTCCCGGGTGACGTCATGAGGGCGGAGCTCTGTAATCCACAAAATATCTGTCCAATTATTGGTTATGCCCAGGCCCCGTCTATCAGATGACGTCAGCTGGGTACTTCAACGTAGCAACCCTATCTTTTGTTCTTCAATTTGGACCGTCTTTCCGCACAGAGTCGCATTTTAGCAGTTGACTGAGCTTATAAAAAAGTCGATATTCACATGTATGAGCCAGCGAGGCCAAGAAAGGCGACGTGAGCGGAAGAGAAACCAAACAGGACATCATAAAGTAGGGTTACTACTCTGAGCTACCCTGTGACGTCATGAGAAGGACGGGGCTCTGAACCCACATATCATCTGATCAAAGATTGATTTGTCGGTGAGTCTCAATCCCCAACCATGATAAGACGTCAGCCGGCTACTTCAATGCAGTAACCCTATCTAACATTCTCCTGTTTGGACCGTCTTCCGCCCAGAGTCGCATTTCAGCAGGATAAAGCCGTGGTCATTTCACATAAGCCAGCGACGTCAAACAAGGCCACCGTGATCGGAAAACGAACCAAAGAGCGCAACATAAGGTAGGGTTGCTGCTCTGAGTTGCCCGGGTGACGTCGTCATGAGAAGGGCAGGGCTCTGAACCCACAAATTATCTGATCAATGATTGGTTGGTAAGTCCCAAGACCCACCTCTCAGATGACGTCATCCGGGTACTTCAAACCAAAACTATCTTATGTTCTGTTTGGACCGTCTTTTACTCAGAGTCGCATTTCAGCAGTTGCCCAAGTTTTTTTTTTTATTATTATTATTACCATAAGGAGTCTTTTAGCCAGCGAGGACAAGAAAGGCCTCCGTGAGCGGAAGAGGAATCAAACAGCACAACATAAGGTAGGGTTGCTACTCAGAGTTGCCCTAGTGACGTCATGAGAAGGGCGGGATTTTGTACCTATAAACCATCTAACCAATGATTGGTCATCTCCGAGCCCCACCTATCACATGACGTCATCCGGCTACTTCAACGCAGCAACCCAACTTTATGTTCTCCTATTTGGACCGTCTTCCGCCCAGAGTTGCATTTCAGCAGTTGACCTAGCTTATTAAAGAATCGCGATATTCACATGAATGAGCCAGCGAGGCCAAGAAAGGCAAAGTGAGCGGAAGAGAAACAAAAGACGACATCATAAGGTAGGGTTGCTATTCTGAGCTACAGCTTGACGTCATGAGGGAGGACCTCTGTAATCCACAAAATATCTGTCCAATGATTGTTTATACACAGGCACCGTCTATCAGATGACATCAGCCGGGTACTTCAACGCAGCAACCCTATCTTATGTTCCCCTATTTGGACCGTCTTCCGCACAGAGTCGCATTTCAGCAGTTGACCGAGCTTATTAAAGAGTCGATATTCACATGAATGAGCCAGCGAGGCCAAGAAAGGCGACGTGAGTGGAAGAGAAACCAAACAGGACATCATAAAGTAGGGTTGCTTCTCTGAGCTACCCGGGTGACGTCATGAGAAGGGCGGGGCTCTGAACCCACATATTACCTGATCAATGATTGGTCGGTGAATCCCAATCCCCACTACAGCAACCCTACCTTATGTTCTCCTGTTTGGACCGTCTTTTACTCAGAGTCGCATTTCAGCAGTTGCCCGAGCTTTTCTTATTATTATATTATTACCATAAGGAGTCTTCTAGCCAGCGAGGACAAGAAAGGCCTCCGTGAGCGGAAGAGGAACCAAACAGCACAACATAAGGTAGGGTTGTTACTCTGAGTTGCCCGGGTGACGTCATGAGAAGGGCAGGGCTCTGAATCCACAAATTATCTGATCAATGATTGGTCGGTAAGTCCCAAGCCCCACTTCTCAGATGACGTCATCAAGGTACTTCAACAAACCAAATCTCTCATGTTCATCTGTTTGGACCGTCTTCTACTCAGAGTCGCATTTCTGCAGTTGCCCGAGCTTAATTTATTATTATTATTACCATAAGGAGTCTTCTAACCCACGAGGCCAAGAAAGGCCTCCGAGTTATCGGGATGACGTCATGAGAAAGGCGAAGCTTTGTATATACATACTATCTGATCAATGATTGGTCGATCATGTGCAAGCACCACCTATCATAAGACGTCATCCGGGTACTTCAAAGCAGCAACCGTACCTCATGTTCTCCTGTTTGGACCGGTTTCCGCTCAGAGTGCCCTTTTTCTTACCATAAAGTGTCGTCATTAAAATGAGCAAGAGACGGCTAAGAAAGTCTGAGCTACCGGGTGACGTCATGAGAAGGGCGGGGCTCTGAACCCACAAAATATCTGCCCAAAGATTTGGTCGGTCATGCTCAGGCCCCGTCTATCAGATGACGTCAGCCGGGTACTTCATAGCAGCAACCCTACCTTGTGTTCTCATGTTTGGACCGTCTTCCGCTCAGAGTTATATGTTTCACAAGTTGATCGTTTTTTTTCTTTTTTTCCATGAGCAATTGACATTTCGCATGAGTCGGCGACGTCATGAAAGGCCACCGTGAGCGGAAGAAGAACCAAACAGGACATCATAAGGTAGGGTTGCTACTCTGAGCTACCCGGGTGACGTCATGAGAAGGGACTGGCTCTGAACCCACATAATATCTGATCAACGACTGGTCGGTGAGTCTCAATCCCCAACCATCATAAGACGTCAGTCGGCTACTTCAATGCAGTAACCCTACCTTATGTTCTCTTGTTTGGACCGCCTTCTGCTCAGAGTCGCATTTCAGCAGAATAAAGCCGTCGTCATTTCACATAAGCCAGCGACGTCAAACAAGGCCACCGTGATCTGAAAAGGAACCAAACAGCGCAACATAAGGTAGGGTTGCTACTCTGAGTTGCCCGGGTGACGTCGTCATGAGAAGGGCAGGGCTCTCTGATCCCACAAATTATCTGATCAATGATTGGTCGGGAAGTCCCAAGACCCACCTATCAGACGACGTCACCCCATTACTTCACTAAACCAAAACTATCTTATGTTCTATTTGGACCCTCTTTTTACTAGAGTCATTTCAGCAGTTGCCCTAGCTTTTCTAATTATTATTATTACCATAAGGAGTCTTCTAGCCAGCGAGGCCAAGAAAGGCCTCCGTGAGCGGAAGAGGAACCAAACAGCACAACATAAGGTAGGGTTGCTACTCAGAGTTGCCCGAGTGACGTCATGAGAAGGGCGGGATTTTGTACCTATAAACCATCTGACCAATGATTGGTCATGTCCAAGCCCCACCTATCAGATGACGTCATCCGGCTACTTCAACGGAGCAACCCAACTTTATGTTCTCCTATTTGGACCGTCTTCCGCCCAGAGTTGCATTTCAGCAGTTGACCTAGCTTATTAAAGAATCGCGATATTCACATGAATGAGCCAGCGAGGCCAAGAAAGGCAAAGTGAGCGGAAGAGAAACAAAAGACGACATCATAAGGTAGGGTTGCTATTCTGAGCTACAGCTTGACGTCATGAGGGAGGACCTCTGTAATCCACAAAATATCTGTCCAATGATTGTTTATACACAGGCACCGTCTATCAGATGACATCAGCCGGGTACTTCAACGCAACAACCCTATCTTATGTTCCCCTATTTGGACCGTCTTCCGCACAGAGTCGCATTTCAGCAGTTGACCGAGCTTATTAAAGAGTCGATATTCACATGAATGAGCCAGCGAGGCCAAGAAAGGCGACGTGAGTGGAAGAGAAACCAAACAGGACATCATAAAGTAGGGTTGCTTCTCTGAGCTACCCGGGTGACGTCATGAGAAGGGCGGGGCTCTGAACCCACATATTACCTGATCAATGATTGGTCGGTGAATCCCAATCCCCACTACAGCAACCCTACCTTATGTTCTCCTGTTTGGACCGTCTTTTACTCAGAGTCGCATTTCAGCAGTTGCCCGAGCTTTTTTTATTATTATATTATTACCATAAGGAGTCTTCTAGCCAGCGAGGACAAGAAAGGCCTCCGTGAGCGGAAGAGGAACCAAACAGCACAACATAAGGTAGGGTTGTTACTCTGAGTTGCCCGGGTGACGTCATGAGAAGGGCAGGGCTCTGAATCCACAAATTATCTGATCAATGATTGGTCGGTAAGTCCCAAGCCCCACTTCTCAGATGACGTCATCAAGGTACTTCAACAAACCAAATCTCTCATGTTCATCTGTTTGGACCGTCTTCTACTCAGAGTCGCATTTCTGCAGTTGCCCGAGCTTAATTTATTATTATTATTACCATAAGGAGTCTTCTAACCCACGAGGCCAAGAAAGGCCTCCGATTTATCGGGATGACGTCATGAGAAAGGCGAAGCTTTGTATATACATACTATCTGATCAATGATTGGTCGATCATGTGCAAGCACCACCTATCATAAGACGTCATCCGGGTACTTCAAAGCAGCAACCGTACCTCATGTTCTCCTGTTTGGACCGGTTTCCGCTCAGAGTGCCCTTTTTCTTACCATAAAGTGTCGTCATTAAAATGAGCAAGAGAGGCTAAGAAAGTCTGAGCTACCGGGTGACGTCATGAGAAGGGCGGGGCTCTGAACCCACAAAATATCTGCCCAAAGATTTGGTCGGTCATGCTCAGGCCCCGTCTATCAGATGACGTCAGCCGGGTACTTCATAGCAGCAACCCTACCTTGTGTTCTCATGTTTGGACCGTCTTCCGCTCAGAGTTATATGTTTCACAAGTTGATCGTTTTTTTTCTTTTTTTCCATGAGCAATTGACATTTCGCATGAGTCGGCGACGTCATGAAAGGCCACCGTGAGCGGAAGAAGAACCAAACAGGACATCATAAGGTAGGGTTGCTACTCTGAGCTACCCGGGTGACGTCATGAGAAGGGACTGGCTCTGAACCCACATAATATCTGATCAACGACTGGTCGGTGAGTCTCAATCCCCAACCATCATAAGACGTCAGTCGGCTACTTCAATGCAGTACCCTACCTTATGTTCTCTTGTTTGGACCGCCTTCTGCTCAGAGTCGCATTTCAGCAGAATAAAGCCGCCGTCATTTCACATAAGCCAGCGACGTCAAACAAGGCCACCGTGATCTGAAAAGGAACAAAACAGCGCAACATAAGGTAGGGTTGCTGCTCTGAGTTGCCCGGGTGACGTCGTCATGAGAAGGGCAGGGCTCTCTGATCCCACAAATTATCTGATCAATGATTGGTCGGGAAGTCCCAAGACCCACCTATCAGACGACGTCACCCCATTACTTCACTAAACCAAAACTATCTTATGTTCTATTTGGACCCTCTTTTTTACTAGAGTCATTTTAGCAGTTGCGCTAGCATTTAATTATTATTATTACCATAAGGAGTCTTCTAGCCAGCGAGGACAAGAAAGGCCTCCGTGAGCGGAAGAGGAACTAAACAGCACAACATAAGGTAAGGTTGCTACTCTGAGTTGTCCGAGTGACGTCATGAGAAGGGCGGGATTTTGTACCTATAAACCATCTGACCAATGATTGGTCATGTCCAATCCCTACCTATCGGATGACGTCATCCGGCTACTTCAACGCAGCAACCCTACCTTATGTTCTCCTATTTAGAACGTCTTCCGCACAGAGTCGCATTTCAGCAGTTGACCGAGCTTATTAAAGAGTCGACTTTCACATGAATGAGCCAGCGAGGCCAAGAAAGGCGACGTGAGCGGAAGAGAAACCAAACAGGACATCATAAGGTAGGGTTGCTACTCTGAGCTCCCCGGTGACGTCATGAGAAGGACGGGGCTCTGAACCCACATATCATCTGATCAAAGATTGATTTGTCGGTGAGTCTCAATCCCCAACCATGATAAGACGTCAGCCGGCTACTTCAATGCAGCAACCCTATCTTATGTTCCCCTATTTGGACCGTCTTCCGCACAGAGTCGCATTTCAGCAGTTGACCGAGCTTATTAAAGAGTCGATATTCACATGAATGAGCCAGCGAGGCCAAGAAAGGCGACGTGAGTGGAAGAGAAACCAAACAGAACATCATAAAGTAGGGTTGCTTCTCTGAGCTACCCGGGTGACGTCATGAGAAGGGCGGGGCTCTGAACCCACATATTACCTGATCAATGATTGGTCGGTGAATCACAATCCCCACTACAGCAACCCTACCTTATTTTCTCCTGTTTGGACCGTCTTTTACTCAGAGTCGCATTTCAGCAGTTGCCCGAGCTTTTTTTATTATTATATTATTACCATAAAGAGTCTTCTAGCCAGCGAGGACAAGAAAGGCCTCCGTGAGCGGAAGAGGAACCAAACAGCACAACATAAGGTAGGGTTGTTACTCTGAGTTGCCCGGGTGACGTCATGAGAAGGGCAGGGCTCTGAATCCACAAATTATCTGATCAATGATTGGTCGGTAAGTCCCAAGCCCCACTTCTCAGATGACGTCGGCAAGGTACTTCAACAAACCAAATCTCTCATGTTCATCTGTTTGGACCGTCTTCTACTCAGAGTCGCATTTCTGCAGTTGCCCGAGCTTAATTTATTATTATTATTACCATAAGGAGTCTTCTAACCCACGAGGCCAAGAAAGGCCTCCGAGTTATCGGGATGACGTCATGAGAAAGGCGAAGCTTTGTATATACATACTATCTGATCAATGATTGGTCGATCATGTGCAAGCACCACCTATCATAAGACGTCATCCGGGTACTTTAAAGCAGCAACCGTACCTCATGTTCTCCTGTTTGGACCGGTTTCCGCTGAGAGTGCCCTTTTTCTTACCATAAAGTGTCGTCATTAAAATGAGCAAGAGACGCTAAGAAAGTCTGAGCTACCGGGTGACGTCATGAGAAGGGCGGGGCTCTGAACCCACAAAATATCTGCCCAAAGATTTGGTCGGTCATGCTCAGGCCCCGTCTATCAGATGACGTCAGCCGGGTACTTCATAGCAGCAACCCTACCTTGTGTTCTCATGTTTGGACCGTCTTCCGCTCAGAGTATATGTTTCACAAGTTGATCGTTTTTTTTCTTTTTTTCCATGAGCAATTGACATTTCGCATGAGTCGGCGACGTCATGAAAGGCCACCGTGAGCGGAAGAAGAACCAAACAGGACATCATAAGGTAGGGTTGCTACTCTGAGCTACCCGGGTGACGTCATGAGAAGGGACTGGCTCTGAACCCACATAATATCTGATCAACGACTGGTCGGTGAGTCTCAATCCCCAACCATCATAAGACGTCAGCCGGCTACTTCAATGCAGTAACCCTACCTTATGTTCTCTTGTTTGGACCGCCTTCTGCTCAGAGTCGCATTTCAGCAGAATAAAGCCGCCGTCATTTCACATAAGCCAGCGACGTCAAACAAGGCCACCGTGATCTGAAAAGGAACCAAACAGCACAACATAAGGTAGGGTTGCTACTCTGAGTTGCCCGGGTGACGTCGTCATGAGAAGGGCAGGGCTCTCTGATCCCACAAATTATCTGATCAATGATTGGTCGGGAAGTCCCAAGACCCACCTATCAGACGACGTCACCCCATTACTTCACTAAACCAAAACTATCTTATGTTCTATTTGGACCCTCTTTTTTACTAGAGTCATTTCAGCAGTTGCCCTAGCTTTTTTAATTATTATTATTACCATAAGGAGTCTTCTAGCCAGCGAGGCCAAGAAAGGCCTCCGTGAGCGGAAGAGGAACTAAACAGCACAACATAAGGTAAGGTTGCTACTCTGAGTTGCCCGGGTGACGTCATGAGAAGGGCGGGATTTTGTACCTATAAACCATCTGATCAATGATTGGTCATGTCCAAGCCCCACCTATCAGATGACGTCATCCGGCTACTTCAACGCAGCAACCGTACCTTATGTTCTCCTATTTGAACCGCCTTCCGCACAGAGTCGCATTTCAGCAGTTGACCGAGCTTATTAAAGAGTCGACTTTCACATGAGTGAGCCAGCGAGGCCAAGAAAGGCGACGTGAGCGGAAGAGAAACCAAACAGGACATCATAAGGTAGGGTTGCTACTCTGAGCTCCCCGGTGATGTCATGAGGGCGGAGCTCTGTAATCCAATAAGTATCTTTCCAATGATTGGTTATTCCCAAACCCCGCCTATCAGATGACGTCAGCCAGGTACTTCAACACAGCAACCATATCTTACATTCTCCTTTTTGGACCGTCTTCCGCACAGTCGCATTTCAGCAGGATAAAGCCGTTGTCATTTCACATAAGCCAGCGAGGTCAAACAAGGCCACCGTGATCTGAAAAGGAACCAAACAGCGCAACATAAGGTAGGGTTGCTACTCTGAGTTGCCCGGTTGACGTCGTCATGAGAAGGGCAGGGCTCTCTGATCCCACAAATTATCTGATCAATGATTGGTCGGGAAGTCCCAAGACCCACCTATCAGATGACGTCACCCCATTACTTCACTAAACCAAAACTATCTTATGTTCTATTTGGACCCTCTTTTTTACTAGAGTCATTTCAGCAGTTGCCCTAGCTTTTTTAATTATTATTATTACCATAAGGAGTCTTCTAGCCAGCGAGGACAAGAAAGGCCACCGTGAGCGGAAGAGGAACCAAACAGCACAACATAAGGTAAGGTTGCTACTCTGAGTTGCCCGAGTGACGTCATGAGAAGGGCGGGATTTTGTACCTATAAACCATCTGATCAATGATTGGTCATGTCCAAGCCCCACCTATCAGATGACGTCATCCGGCTACTTCAACGCAGCAACCCTACCTTATGTTCTCCTATTTGGACCGCTTTCCGCACAGAGTCGCATTTCAGCAGTTAACCGAGCTTATTAGAGTCAACATTCACATGATTGACCCAGCGGTGCCAAGAAAGGCCACCGTGAGGGGAAGAGAAACCAAACATGACATCATAAGGTAGGGTTGCTACTCTGAGTTACCCCTGTGACGTCATGAGGAGGGCGGAGTTCTGTAAACCACAAAACATCTGAACAATGACTGGTGGTTATGCCCAGGAACCACCAATCAGATGGATACTTCAACACAGCAACCCTCTCTTATGTTCTCCTTTTTGGACCGTCTTCCGCACGGAGTCGCATTTCAGCAGGATAAAGCCGCACTCATTTCACATAAGCCAGCGAGGTCAAGCAAGGCCACCGTGATCGGAAGAGGAAGGAAACGGCACAACATAAGTTAGGGTTGCTTCTCTGAGCTACCTGGGTGACGTCATGAGAAGGGCCGGGCTCTGATCCCACATATTATCTGATCAATGATTGGTCGGTGAATCCCAATCCCCACCTATCAGAATACGTCAGCCAGCTACTTCATAGCAGCAACCCTACCTTATTTTATGTTCGCCTATTTGGACTGTTTTCCGCCCAGTGTCGCATTTCAGCAGTTGACCGAGCTCATCAAAGAGTCAATACTGACATGAATGAGCCAGCGAGGCCAAGAAAGGCCACCGTGATCGAAAGAGAATCGAAACAGGACATCATAAGGTAGGGTTGCTATTCTGAGCTTCAGGGTGACGTCATGAGGGCGGAGCTCTGTAATCCACAAAATGTCTGTCCAATGACTGGTTATACACAGGCCCCTTCTATCAGATGACGTCAGCCGGGTACTTCATAGCAGGAACCCTATCTTATGTTTTCCTGTTTGGACCATCATCCGCTTAGAGTTGGGTTTCACCAGTTGATCGTGTTTTTTTTTTTTTACCATAAACATTTCTCATTTTGCATGAGTTGGCGACGCCAAGAAAGGCCTCCGTGAGCGGAAGAGGAACTAAACATCACAACATAAGGTAAGGTTGTTACTCTGAGTTGCCCGGGTGACGTCATAAGAAGGGCGGGATTTTGTAACTTGAACCATCTGACCAATGATTTATTGGTCATGTACGAGCCCCACTTATCAGATGACGTGGTCCTGCTACTTCAACGCAGCAACCCTACCTTATGTTCTCCTATTTGGACCGCCTTCCGCACAGAGTCGCATTTCAGCAGTTGACCGAGCTTATTAAAGAGTCGACTTTCACATGAATGAGCCAGCGAGGCCAAGAAAGGCCACCGTGATCGAAAGAGAATCGAAACAGGACATCATAAGGTAGGGTTGCTATTCTGAGCTTCAGGGTGACGTCATGAGGGCGGAGCTCTGTAATCCACAAAATGTCTGTCCAATGATTGGTTATACCCAGGCCCCGTCTATAACATGCCGTCAGCTGGGTACTTCAACATAGCGACCTTATCTTATGTTTTCCTGTTTGGACCGCCTTCCGCTTAGAGTCGCATTTCAGCAGGATAAATGCCGTTGTTATTTCACATAAGCCAGCGATGTCAAACAAGGCCACCGTGATTGGAAGAGGAACAAATTATCTGATCAATGATTGGTCGGGATGTCCAAAGACCCACCTCTCAGATGACGTCATCTGGGTACTTCATCAAAACAAAACTATCTTATGTTCTATTTGGAACATCTTTTAATCAGAGTCGTATTTCACCAGTTGCACGAGCTTTTTTTTTCTTTTCTATTATTATTACCCTAATAAGTCTTCTAGCCAGCGAAGACAAGAAAGGCCTCCGTGAGCGGAAGAGTAATCAAACAGCACAACATAAGGTTAGTTTGCTACTCTGAGTTGCCCAAGTAACGTCATGAGAATGGCGGGATTTTGTACCTATAAACCATTTGACCAATGATTGGTCATGTCCAAGCCCCACCTATCAGATGACGTCTCCGGCTACTTCAACGAAGCAACCCTACCTTATGTTCTCCTATTTGGACCGTCTTCCGCACAGAGTCGCATTTCAGCAGTTGACTGAGCTTATCAAAGAGTCGATATTCGCATGAATGAGCCAGCGAGGTCAAGAAAGGCGACGTGAGCGGAAGAAAAACCAAACATGACATCATAAGGTAGGGTTCCTACTCTGAGCTACCCCTGTGACATCTTCAGGAGGGCGGAGTTCTGCAAACCACAAAATATTTGAACAATGAATGGTGGTTATGCCCAGGCCCCACCTATCAGATGGGTACTTCAACACTGCAACCCTCTCTTATATTCTCCTGTTTGGACCGTCTTCCGCTCGGAGTCGCGTTTCAGCAGGATAAAGCCGCCGTCATTTCACATAAGCCAGCGAGGTCAAACAAGGCCACCGTGATCGGAAAAGAAACCAAACAGCGCAACATAAGATAGGGTTGCTACTCTGAGTTGCCTTGTGGACGTCGTCATGAGAAGGGCAGTGCTCTCTGATCCCACAAATTATCTGATCAACGATTGGTCGGTAAGTGCCAAGACCCACCTCTCAGATGACGTCATCCAGGTACTTCACTAAACCGAAACTATCTTATGTTCTGTTTGGGCCGTCTTTTACTCAGAGTCGCATTTCAGCAGTTGCCCGAGCTTTTATTATTATCATTATTGCCATAAGGAGTCTTCTAGCCAGTGAAGACAAGAAAAGCCTCCGTGAGCGGAAGAGGAATCAAACAGCACAACATAAGGTAAGGTTGCTACTCTGAGTTGCCCGAGTGACGTCATGAGAAGGGAGGGATTTTGTACGTATAAACCATCTGACCAATGATTGGTCATGTCAAAGCCCCACCTATCAGACGACGTCATCCGGCTACTTCAACGCAGCAACCCTACCTTATGTTTTCCTATTTATACCGCCTTCCGCACAGAGTCGCATTTCAGCAGTTGACCGAGCTTATTAAAGAGTCGACTTTCACATGAATGAGCCAGCGAGGTTAAGAAAGGCCTCCGTGAGCGGAAGAGGAACTAAACAGCACGACATAAGGTAAGGTTGCTACTGTAAGTTACCCGAGTGAGGTCATGGGAAGGGCAGGATTTTGCACCTATAAAACATCTGACCAATGATTGGTCGTGTCCAGTCCCCACCTATCAGATTACGTCTCCGTCTACTTCAACGCAGCAACCCTACCTTACGTTCTCCTATTTGGACCGCTTTCCGCACAGAGTCGTATTTCAGCAGTTGACCGAGCTTATTAAAGAGTCGATATTCACACGAATGAGCCAACGAGGCCAAGAAAGGCCACAGTGAGCGGAAGTGAAACCAAACATGACATCATAAAATAGGGTTGCTACTCTGAGCTACCCGGGTGACGTCATGAGAAGGGCGGGGCTCTGAACCCACATATTATCTGACCAATGATTGGTCGGTGAATCCCAATCCCCACCCATCATAATACGTCAGCCGGCTACTTCAATGCAGCAACCCTACCTTATGTTCTCCTGTTTGGACCGTCTTCCGCTCAGAGTCGCATTTCAGCAGGATAAAACCGTCGTCATTTCACTCACATAAGCCAGCGAGGTCAAACAAGGCCACCGTGATCGGAAAAGGAACCAAACAACGCAACATAAGGTAGGGTTGCTACTTTGAGTTGACCGGGTGACGTCGTCATGAGAAGGGCAGGGCTCTGAACCCACAAATTATCTGATCAATGATTGGTCGGTAAGTCCCAAGACCCGCCTCTCAGATGACGTCATCCGGGTACTTCACCAAACCAAAACTATCTTATGTTCTGTTTGGACCGTCTTTTACTCAGAGACGCATTTCAGCGGTTGCCCCAGCTTTTTCTTTTTTTTATTATTATTACCATAAGGAGTCTTCTAGCCAGCGACGCCAAGAAAGGCCTCCGTGAGCGGAAGAGGAACCAAACAGCACAACATAAGGTAGGGTTGCTACTCTGAGTTGCCCGAGTGACATCATGAGAAGGGCGGGATTTTGTACCTATAAACCATCTGATCAATGATTGGTCATGTTCAATCCCCACCTATCAGATGACGTCATCCGGGTACTTCAACGCAGCAACCCTACCTTATGTTCTATTTGGACCGTCTTCCACACATTGTCGCATTTCAGTAGTTGACCGAGCAGTTGAATATCTTTAGTCGATATTCATTCACATGAATGAGCCAGCGAGGCCAAGAAAGGCAATTTGAGCGGAAGAGAACCAAACATGACATCATAAGGTAGGCCGCAGTCACTTCACATAAGCCAGTGATATCAATCAAGGAAGGCCACCGTGATCGGAAGAGGAAGCAAACAGCACAACATAAGGTAGGGTTGCTTCTCTGAGCTACCCGGGTGACGTCATGAGAAGGGCGGGCTCTGAACCCACATATTATCTGATCAATGATTGGTCGGTGACTCCCAATACCCACCTATCAGAAGACGTAAGCCGGCTACTTCAATGCAGCAACCCTACCTTATGTTCTCCTTTTTGGATCGTCTTCCGCCCAGAGTCGCATTTCAGCAGTTGATCGACCTTATCAATGAGTCAACAACACTCACATGAATAAGCTAGCGAGGCCAAGAAAGTCCACCGTGAGCGGAGGAGAAACCAAACAGGACATCATAAGGTAGGGTTGCTATTCTTAGCTCCCGGGTGACGTCATGAGAGCGGAGCTCTGTAATCCACAAAATATCTGTCCAATGATTGGTCATGCCCAGGCCCCGTCTATCAGATGACGTCAACTGGGCACTTCAACGCAGCAACCCTATCTTATGTTCTCCTATTTACAACGTCTTCCGCAAAGAGTCGCACTTCAGCAGTTGACCGCCGACCTTAATAAAGAATTGACGACATTCACATGAATGAGCCAGAGAGGGAAAGAAAGGCGACACGAGAGGAAGCGAAACCAAACAGGACATCATAAGGTAGGGTTGCTACTCTGAGCTACCCGGGTGACGTCATGAGCAGGGCGGAGTTCTGTAAACCACAAAACATCTGAACAATGACTGGTGGTTATGCCCAGGAACCACCAATCAGATGGATACTTCAACACAGCAACCCTCTCTTATGTTCTCCTTTTTGGACCGTCTTCCGCACGGAGTCGCATTTCAGCAGGATAAAGCCGCCGTCATTTCATATAAGCCAGCGAGGTCAAACAAGGCCACCGTGATCTGAAAAGAAACCAAACAGCACAACATAAGGTAGGGTTGCTGCTCTGAGTTGCCCGGTTGACGTCGTCATGAGAATGGCAGTGCTCTCTAATCCCACAAATTATCTGATCAACGATTGGTCGGTAAGTCCCAAAACCCACCTCTCAGATGACGTCATCCGGGTACTTCACCAAACCAAAACTATCTTATGTTCTGTTTGGACCGTCTTTTACTCAGAGTCGCATTTCAGCAGTCGACCGAGCTTATTAAAGAGTCGACTTTCACATGACTGAGCCAGCAAGGGCAAGAAAGGCCTCCGTGAGCGGAAGAGGAACTAGACAGCACAATATAAGGTAAGGTTGCTACTGTGAGTTGCCCGAGTGACGTCATAGGAAGGGCGGATTTTGTACCTATAAACCATCTGACCAATGATTGGTCGTGTCCAGTCCCCACCTATCAGATGACGTCATCCGGCTACTTCAACGCAGGAACACTACCTTACGTTCTCCTATTTGGACCGCCTTCCGCACAGAGTCGCATTTCAGCAGTTGACCGAGCTTATTAAAGAGTCGATATTCACACGAATGAGCCAACGAGGCCAAGAAAGGCCACAGTGAGCGGAAGTGAAACCAAACATGACATCATAAAATAGGGTTGCTACTCTGAGCTACCCGGATGAGGTCATGAGAAGGGCGGGGCTCTGAACCCACATATTATCTGACCAATGATTGGTCGGTGAATCCCAATCCCCACCCATCATGAGACGTCAGCCGGCTACTTCAACACAGCCGTTCTGTTTGGACCGTCTTCCGCTCAGAGTCGCATTTCAGCAGAATAAAGCCGTCGTCACTTCACATAAGCCAGCGAGGTCAAACAAGGCCACCGTCATCGGAAAAGGAACCAAACAGCGCAACATAAGGTAGGGTTGCTATTCTTAGCTCCCGGGTGACGTCATGAGAGCGGAGCTCTGTAATCCACAAATTATCTGTCCAATGATTGGTCATGCCCAGGCCTCGTCTATCAGATGACGTCAGCTGGGCACTTCAACGCAGCAACCCTATCTTATGTTCACCTATTTACAACGTCTTCCGCAAAGAGTCGCATTTCAGCAGTTGACCGACGACCTTAATAAAGAATTGACGACATTCACATGATGAGCCAGAGAGGGAAAGAAAGGCGACACGAGCGGAAGCGAAACCAAACATGACATCATAAGGTAGGGTTACTACTCTGAGCTACCCGGGTGACGTCATGAGAAGGGCCGGGCTCTGATCCCACATATCATCTGATCATTGATTGGTCGGTGAATCCCAATCCCCACCTATCAGAATACGTCAGCCGGGTACTTCATAGCAGCAACCCTACCTTATTCTATGTTCGCCTATTTGGACTGTTTTCCGCCCAGTGTCGCATTTCAGCAGTTGACCGAGCTCATCAAAGAGTCAATACTGACATGAATGAGCCAGCGAGGCCAAGAAAGGCCACCGTGATCGAAAGAGAATCGAAACAGGACATCATAAGGTAGGGTTGCTATTCTGAGCTTCAGGGTGACGTCATGAGGACGGAGCTCTGTAATCCACAAAATGTTTGTCCAATGATTGGTTATACACAGGCCCCTTCTATCAGATGACGTCAGCCGGGTACTTCATAGCAGCAACCCTATCTTATGTTTTCCTGTTTGGACCATCATCCGCTCAGAGTTGGGTTTCACCAGTTGATCGTGTTTTTTTTTTTTTACCATAAACATTTCTCATTTTGCATGAGTTGGCGAGGCCAAGAAAGGCCTCCGTGAGCGGAAGAGGAATTAACATCACAACATAAGGTAAGGTTGTTACTCTGAGTTGCCCGAGTGACGTCATAAGAAGGGCGGGATTTTGTAACTTGAACCATCTGACCAATGATTTATTGGTCATGTCCAAGCCCCACTTATCAGATGACGTGATCCTGCTACTTCAACGCAGCAACCCTACCTTATGTTCTCCTATTTGGACCGCCTTCCGCACAGAAACGCATTTCAGCAATTGACCGAGCTTATTAAAGAGTCGACTTTCACATGAATGAGCCAGCGAGGCCAAGAAACGCGACGTGAGCAGAAGAGAAACCAAACAGGACATCATAGGGTTGCTAGTCTGAGCTCCCGGATGACTTCATGAGGGCGGAGCTCTGTAATCCACAAAATGTCTGTCCAATGATTCGTTATACCCAGGCCCCGTCTATAACATGACGTCAGCTGGGTACTTCAACATAGCGACCTTATCTTATGTTTTCCTGTTTGGACCGCCTTCCGCTCAGAGTCGCATTTCAGCAGGATAAAGGCCGTTGTTATTTCACATAAGCCAGCGATGTCAAACAAGGCCACCGTGATTGGAAGAGGAACCAAACAGCGCAACATAAGGTAGGGTTGCTACTCTGAGTTGCCCGGGTGAGGTCGTCATGAGAAGGGCAGGGCTCTGAACCCACAAATTATCTGATCAATGATTGGTCGGGATGTCCAAAGACCCACCTCTCAGATGACGTCATCTGGGTACTTCATCAAAACAAAACTATCTTATGTTCTATTTGGAACATCTTTTAATCAGAGTCGTATTTCACCAGTTGCACGAGCTTTTTTTTTCTTTTCTATTATTATTACCCTAATAAGTCTTCTAGCCAGCGAAGACAAGAAAGGCCTCCGTGAGCGGAAGAGTAATCAAACAGCACAACATAAGGTTAGTTTGCTACTCTGAGTTGCCCAAGTAACGTCATGAGAATGGCGGGATTTTGTACCTATAAACCATTTGACCAATGATTGGTCATGTCCAAGCCCCACCTATCAGATGACGTCTCCGGCTACTTCAACGAAGCAACCCTACCTTATGTTCTCCTATTTGGACCGTCTTCCGCACAGAGTCGCATTTCAGCAGTTGACTGAGCTTATCAAAGAGTCGATATTCGCATGAATGAGCCAGCGAGGTCAAGAAAGGCGACGTGAGCGGAAGAAAAACCAAACATGACATCATAAGGTAGGGTTCCTACTCTGAGCTACCCCTGTGACATCTTCAGGAGGGCGGAGTTCTGCAAACCACAAAATATTTGAACAATGAATGGTGGTTATGCCCAGGCCCCACCTATCAGATGGGTACTTCAACACTGCAACCCTCTCTTATATTCTCCTGTTTGGACCGTCTTCCGCTCGGAGTCGCGTTTCAGCAGGATAAAGCCGCCGTCATTTCACATAAGCCAGCGAGGTCAAACAAGGCCACCGTGATCGGAAAAGAAACCAAACAGCGCAACATAAGATAGGGTTGCTACTCTGAGTTGCCTTGTGGACGTCGTCATGAGAAGGGCAGTGCTCTCTGATCCCACAAATTATCTGATCAACGATTGGTCGGTAAGTGCCAAGACCCACCTCTCAGATGACGTCATCCAGGTACTTCACTAAACCGAAACTATCTTATGTTCTGTTTTGGCCGTATTTTACTCAGAGTCGCATTTCAGCAGTTGCCCGAGCTTTTATTATTATCATTATTGCCATAAGGAGTCTTCTAGCCAGTGAAGACAAGAAAAGCCTCCGTGAGCGGAAGAGGAATCAAACAGCACAACATAAGGTAAGGTTGCTACTCTGAGTTGCCCGAGTGACGTCATGAGAAGGGAGGGATTTTGTACGTATAAACCATCTGACCAATGATTGGTCATGTCAAAGCCCCACCTATCAGACGACGTCATCCGGCTACTTCAACGCAGCAACCCTACCTTATGTTTTCCTATTTATACCGCCTACCGCACAGAGTCGCATTTCAGCAGTTGACCGAGCTTATTAAAGAGTCGACTTTCACATGAATGAGCCAGCGAGGTTAAGAAAGGCCTCCGTGAGCGGAAGAGGAACTAAACAGCACGACATAAGGTAAGGTTGCTACTGTAAGTTACCCGAGTGACGTCATGGGAAGGGCAGGATTTTGCACCTATAAAACATCTGACCAATGATTGGTCGTGTCCAGTCCCCACCTATCAGATTACGTCTCCGTCTACTTCAACGCAGCAACCCTACCTTACGTTCTCCTATTTGGACCGCTTTCCGCACAGAGTCGTATTTCAGCAGTTGACCGAGCTTATTAAAGAGTCGATATTCACACGAATGAGCCAACGAGGCCAAGAAAGGCCACAGTGAGCGGAAGTGAAACCAAACATGACATCATAAAATAGGGTTGCTACTCTGAGCTACCCGGATGAGGTCATGAGAAGGGCGGGGCTCTGAACCCACATATTATCTGACCAATGATTGGTCGGTGAATCCCAATCCCCACCCATCATGAGACGTCAGCCGGCTACTTCAACACAGCCGTTCTGTTTGGACCGTCTTCCGCTCAGAGTCGCATTTCAGCACAATAAAGCCGTCGTCATTTCACATAAGCCAGCGAGGTCAAACAAGGCCACCGTCATCGGAAAAGGAACCAAACAGCGCAACATAAGGTAGGGTTGCTATTCTTAGCTCCCGGGTGACGTCATGAGAGCGGAGCTCTGTAATCCACAAAATATCTGTCCAATGATTGGTCATGCCCAGGCCTCGTCTATCAGATGACGTCAGCTGGGCACTTCAACGCAGCAACCCTATCTTATGTTCACCTATTTACAACGTCTTCCGCAAAGAGTCGCATTTCAGCAGTTGACCGACGACCTTAATAAAGAATTGACGACATTCACATGATGAGCCAGAGAGGGAAAGAAAGGCGACACGAGCGGAAGCGAAACCAAACATGACATCATAAGGTAGGGTTACTACTCTGAGCTACCCGGGTGACGTCATGAGAAGGGCGGGCTCTGATCCCACATATCATCTGATCATTGATTGGTCGGTGAATCCCAATCCCCACCTATCAGAATACGTCAGCCGGCTACTTCATAGCAGCAACCCTACCTTATTCTATGTTCGCCTATTTGGACTGTTTTCCGCCCAGTGTCGCATTTCAGCAGTTGACCGAGCTCATCAAAGAGTCAATACTGACATGAATGAGCCAGCGAGGCCAAGAAAGGCCACCGTGATCGAAAGAGAATCGAAACAGGACATCATAAGGTAGGGTTGCTATTCTGAGCTTCAGGGTGACGTCATGAGGACGGAGCTCTGTAATCCACAAAATGTTTGTCCAATGATTGGTTATACACAGGCCCCTTCTATCAGATGACGTCAGCCGGGTACTTCATAGCAGCAACCCTATCTTATGTTTTCCTGTTTGGACCATCATCCGCTCAGAGTTGGGTTTCACCAGTTGATCGTGTTTTTTTTTTTTTACCATAAACATTTCTCATTTTGCATGAGTTGGCGAGGCCAAGAAAGGCCTCCGTGAGCGGAAGAGGAATTAACATCACAACATAAGGTAAGGTTGTTACTCTGAGTTGCCCGAGTGACGTCATAAGAAGGGCGGGATTTTGTAACTTGAACCATCTGACCAATGATTTATTGGTCATGTCCAAGCCCCACTTATCAGATGACGTGATCCTGCTACTTCAACGCAGCAACCCTACCTTATGTTCTCCTATTTGGACCGCCTTCCGCACAGAAACGCATTTCAGCAATTGACCGAGCTTATTAAAGAGTCGACTTTCACATGAATGAGCCAGCGAGGCCAAGAAACGCGACGTGAGCAGAAGAGAAACCAAACAGGACATCATAGGGTTGCTAGTCTGAGCTCCCGGATGACTTCATGAGGGCGGAGCTCTGTAATCCACAAAATGTCTGTCCAATGATTGGTTATACCCAGGCCCCGTCTATAACATGACGTCAGCTGGGTACTTCAACATAGCGACCTTATCTTATGTTTTCCTGTTTGGACCGCCTTCCGCTCAGAGTCGCATTTCAGCAGGATAAAGGCCGTTGTTATTTCACATAAGCCAGCGATGTCAAACAAGGCCACCGTGATTGGAAGAGGAACCAAACAGCGCAACATAAGGTAGGGTTGCTACTCTGAGTTGCCCGGGTGAGGTCGTCATGAGAAGGGCAGGGCTCTGAACCCACAAATTATCTGATCAATGATTGGTCGGGATGTCCAAAGACCCACCTCTCAGATGACGTCATCTGGGTACTTCATCAAAACAAAACTATCTTATGTTCTATTTGGAACATCTTTTAATCAGAGTCGTATTTCACCAGTTGCACGAGCTTTTTTTTTCTTTTCTATTATTATTACCCTAATAAGTCTTCTAGCCAGCGAAGACAAGAAAGGCCTCCGTGAGCGGAAGAGTAATCAAACAGCACAACATAAGGTTAGTTTGCTACTCTGAGTTGCCCAAGTAACGTCATGAGAATGGCGGGATTTTGTACCTATAAACCATTTGACCAATGATTGGTCATGTCCAAGCCCCACCTATCAGATGACGTCTCCGGCTACTTCAACGAAGCAACCCTACCTTATGTTCTCCTATTTGGACCGTCTTCCGCACAGAGTCGCATTTCAGCAGTTGACTGAGCTTATCAAAGAGTCGATATTCGCATGAATGAGCCAGCGAGGTCAAGAAAGGCGACGTGAGCGGAAGAAAAACCAAACATGACATCATAAGGTAGGGTTCCTACTCTGAGCTACCCCTGTGACATCTTCAGGAGGGCGGAGTTCTGCAAACCACAAAATATTTGAACAATGAATGGTGGTTATGCCCAGGCCCCACCTATCAGATGGGTACTTCAACACTGCAACCCTCTCTTATATTCTCCTGTTTGGACCGTCTTCCGCTCGGAGTCGCGTTTCAGCAGGATAAAGCCGCCGTCATTTCACATAAGCCAGCGAGGTCAAACAAGGCCACCGTGATCGGAAAAGAAACCAAACAGCGCAACATAAGATAGGGTTGCTACTCTGAGTTGCCTTGTGGACGTCGTCATGAGAAGGGCAGTGCTCTCTGATCCCACAAATTATCTGATCAACGATTGGTCGGTAAGTGCCAAGACCCACCTCTCAGATGACGTCATCCAGGTACTTCACTAAACCGAAACTATCTTATGTTCTGTTTGGGCCGTCTTTTACTCAGAGTCGCATTTCAGCAGTTGCCCGAGCTTTTATTATTATCATTATTGCCATAAGGAGTCTTCTAGCCAGTGAAGACAAGAAAAGCCTCCGTGAGCGGAAGAGGAATCAAACAGCACAACATAAGGTAAGGTTGCTACTCTGAGTTGCCCGAGTGACGTCATGAGAAGGGAGGGATTTTGTACGTATAAACCATCTGACCAATGATTGGTCATGTCAAAGCCCCACCTATCAGACGACGTCATCCGGCTACTTCAACGCAGCAACCCTACCTTATGTTTTCCTATTTATACCGCCTTCCGCACAGAGTCGCATTTCAGCAGTTGACCGAGCTTATTAAAGAGTCGACTTTCACATGAATGAGCCAGCGAGGTTAAGAAAGGCCTCCGTGAGCGGAAGAGGAACTAAACAGCACGACATAAGGTAAGGTTGCTACTGTAAGTTACCCGAGTGACGTCATGGGAAGGGCAGGATTTTGCACCTATAAAACATCTGACCAATGATTGGTCGTGTCCAGTCCCCACCTATCAGATTACGTCTCCGTCTACTTCAACGCAGCAACCCTACCTTACGTTCTCCTATTTGGACCGCTTTCCGCACAGAGTCGTATTTCAGCAGTTGACCGAGCTTATTAAAGAGTCGATATTCACACGAATGAGCCAACGAGGCCAAGAAAGGCCACAGTGAGCGGAAGTGAAACCAAACATGACATCATAAAATAGGGTTGCTACTCTGAGCTACCCGGGTGACGTCATGAGAAGGGCGGGGCTCTGAACCCACATATTATCTGACCAATGATTGGTCGGTGAATCCCAATCCCCACCCATCATAATACGTCAGCCGGCTACTTCAATGCAGCAACCCTACCTTATGTTCTCCTGTTTGGACCGTCTTCCGCTCAGAGTCGCATTTCAGCAGGATAAAACCGTCGTCATTTCACTCACATAAGCCAGCGAGGTCAAACAAGGCCACCGTGATCGGAAAAGGAACCAAACAACGCAACATAAGGTAGGGTTGCTACTTTGAGTTGACCGGGTGACGTCGTCATGAGAAGGGCAGGGCTCTGAACCCACAAATTATCTGATCAATGATTGGTCGGTAAGTCCCAAAACCCACCTCTCAGATGACGTCATCCGGGTACTTCACCAAACCAAAACTATCTTATGTTCTGTTTGGACCGTCTTTTACTCAGAGTCGCATTTCAGCGGTTGCCCCAGCTTTTTCTTTTTTTTATTATTATTACCATAAGGAGTCTTCTAGCCAGCGACGCCAAGAAAGGCCTCCGTGAGCGGAAGAGGAACCAAACAGCACAACATAAGGTAGGGTTGCTACTCTGAGTTGCCCGAGTGACATCATGAGAAGGGCGGGATTTTGTACCTATAAACCATCTGATCAATGATTGGTCATGTTCAATCCCCACCTATCAGATGACGTCATCCGGGTACTTCAACGCAGCAACCCTACCTTATGTTCTCCTATTTGGACCGTCTTCCACACATAGTCGCATTTCAGTAGTTGACCGAGCAGTTGAATATCTTTAGTCGATATTCATTCACATGAATGAGCCAGCGAGGCCAAGAAAGGCAATTTGAGCGGAAGAGAACCAAACATGACATCATAAGGTAGGCCGCAGTCACTTCACATAAGCCAGTGATATCAATCAAGGAAGGCCACCGTGATCGGAAGAGGAAGCAAACAGCACAACATAAGGTAGGGTTGCTTCTCTGAGCTACCCGGGTGACGTCATGAGAAGGGCGGGCTCTGAACCCACATATTATCTGATCAATGATTGGTCGGTGACTCCCAATACCCACCTATCAGAAGACGTAAGCCGGCTACTTCAATGCAGCAACCCTACCTTATGTTCTCCTTTTTGGATCGTCTTCCGCCCAGAGTCGCATTTCAGCAGTTGACCGACCTTATCAATGAGTCAACAACACTCACATGAATAAGCTAGCGAGGCCAAGAAAGTCCACCGTGAGCGGAGGAGAAACCAAACAGGACATCATAAGGTAGGGTTGCTATTCTTAGCTCCCGGGTGACGTCATGAGAGCGGAGCTCTGTAATCCACAAAATATCTGTCCAATGATTGGTCATGCCCAGGCCCCGTCTATCAGATGACGTCAACTGGGCACTTCAACGCAGCAACCCTATCTTATGTTCTCCTATTTACAACGTCTTCCGCAAAGAGTCGCACTTCAGCAGTTGACCGCCGACCTTAATAAAGAATTGACGACATTCACATGAATGAGCCAGAGAGGGAAAGAAAGGCGACACGAGAGGAAGCGAAACCAAACAGGACATCATAAGGTAGGGTTGCTACTCTGAGCTACCCGGGTGACGTCATGAGCAGGGCGGAGTTCTGTAAACCACAAAACATCTGAACAATGACTGGTGGTTATGCCCAGGAACCACCAATCAGATGGATACTTCAACACAGCAACCCTCTCTTATGTTCTCCTTTTTGGACCGTCTTCCGCACGGAGTCGCATTTCAGCAGGATAAAGCCGCCGTCATTTCATATAAGCCAGCGAGGTCAAACAAGGCCACCGTGATCTGAAAAGAAACCAAACAGCACAACATAAGGTAGGGTTGCTGCTCTGAGTTGCCCGGTTGACGTCGTCATGAGAATGGCAGTGCTCTCTAATCCCACAAATTATCTGATCAACGATTGGTCGGTAAGTCCCAAAACCCACCTCTCAGATGACGTCATCCGGGTACTTCACCAAACCAAAACTATCTTATGTTCTGTTTGGACCGTCTTTTACTCAGAGTCGCATTTCAGCAGTCGACCGAGCTTATTAAAGAGTCGACTTTCACATGACTGAGCCAGCAAGGGCAAGAAAGGCCTCCGTGAGCGGAAGAGGAACTAGACAGCACAATATAAGGTAAGGTTGCTACTGTGAGTTGCCCGAGTGACGTCATAGGAAGGGCGGATTTTGTACCTATAAACCATCTGACCAATGATTGGTCGTGTCCAGTCCCCACCTATCAGATGACGTCATCCGGCTACTTCAACGCAGGAACACTACCTTACGTTCTCCTATTTGGACCGCCTTCCGCACAGAGTCGCATTTCAGCAGTTGACCGAGCTTATTAAAGAGTCGATATTCACACGAATGAGCCAACGAGGCCAAGAAAGGCCACAGTGAGCGGAAGTGAAACCAAACATGACATCATAAAATAGGGTTGCTACTCTGAGCTACCCGGATGAGGTCATGAGAAGGGCGGGGCTCTGAACCCACATATTATCTGACCAATGATTGGTCGGTGAATCCCAATCCCCACCCATCATGAGACGTCAGCCGGCTACTTCAACACAGCCGTTCTGTTTGGACCGTCTTCCGCTCAGAGTCGCATTTCAGCAGAATAAAGCCGTCGTCACTTCACATAAGCCAGCGAGGTCAAACAAGGCCACCGTCATCGGAAAAGGAACCAAACAGCGCAACATAAGGTAGGGTTGCTATTCTTAGCTCCCGGGTGACGTCATGAGAGCGGAGCTCTGTAATCCACAAATTATCTGTCCAATGATTGGTCATGCCCAGGCCTCGTCTATCAGATGACGTCAGCTGGGCACTTCAACGCAGCAACCCTATCTTATGTTCACCTATTTACAACGTCTTCCGCAAAGAGTCGCATTTCAGCAGTTGACCGACGACCTTAATAAAGAATTGACGACATTCACATGATGAGCCAGAGAGGGAAAGAAAGGCGACACGAGCGGAAGCGAAACCAAACATGACATCATAAGGTAGGGTTACTACTCTGAGCTACCCGGGTGACGTCATGAGAAGGGCGGGGCTCTGATCCCACATATCATCTGATCATTGATTGGTCGGTGAATCCCAATCCCCACCTATCAGAATACGTCAGCCGGGTACTTCATAGCAGCAACCCTACCTTATTCTATGTTCGCCTATTTGGACTGTTTTCCGCCCAGTGTCGCATTTCAGCAGTTGACCGAGCTCATCAAAGAGTCAATACTGACATGAATGAGCCAGCGAGGCCAAGAAAGGCCACCGTGATCGAAAGAGAATCGAAACAGGACATCATAAGGTAGGGTTGCTATTCTGAGCTTCAGGGTGACGTCATGAGGGCGGAGCTCTGTAATCCACAAAATGTCTGTCCAATGATTGGTTATACACAGGCCCCTTCTATCAGATGACGTCAGCCGGGTACTTCATAGCAGCAACCCTATCTTATGTTTTCCTGTTTGGACCATCATCCGCTCAGAGTTGGGTTTCACCAGTTGATCGTGTTTTTTTTTTTTTACCATAAACATTTCTCATTTTGCATGAGTTGGCGAGGCCAAGAAAGGCCTCCGTGAGCGGAAGAGGAATTAACATCACAACATAAGGTAAGGTTGTTACTCTGAGTTGCCCGAGTGACGTCATAAGAAGGGCGGGATTTTGTAACTTGAACCATCTGACCAATGATTTATTGGTCATGTCCAAGCCCCACTTATCAGATGACGTGATCCTGCTACTTCAACGCAGCAACCCTACCTTATGTTCTCCTATTTGGACCGCCTTCCGCACAGAAACGCATTTCAGCAATTGACCGAGCTTATTAAAGAGTCGACTTTCACATGAATGAGCCAGCGAGGCCAAGAAACGCGACGTGAGCAGAAGAGAAACCAAACAGGACATCATAGGGTTGCTAGTCTGAGCTCCCGGATGACTTCATGAGGGCGGAGCTCTGTAATCCACAAAATGTCTGTCCAATGATTGGTTATACCCAGGCCCCGTCTATAACATGACGTCAGCTGGGTACTTCAACATAGCGACCTTATCTTATGTTTTCCTGTTTGGACCGCCTTCCGCTCAGAGTCGCATTTCAGCAGGATAAAGGCCGTTGTTATTTCACATAAGCCAGCGATGTCAAACAAGGCCACCGTGATTGGAAGAGGAACCAAACAGCGCAACATAAGGTAGGGTTGCTACTCTGAGTTGCCCGGGTGAGGTCGTCATGAGAAGGGCAGGGCTCTGAACCCACAAATTATCTGATCAATGATTGGTCGGGATGTCCAAAGACCCACCTCTCAGATGACGTCATCTGGGTACTTCATCAAAACAAAACTATCTTATGTTCTATTTGGAACATCTTTTAATCAGAGTCGTATTTCACCAGTTGCACGAGCTTTTTTTTTCTTTTCTATTATTATTACCCTAATAAGTCTTCTAGCCAGCGAAGACAAGAAAGGCCTCCGTGAGCGGAAGAGTAATCAAACAGCACAACATAAGGTTAGTTTGCTACTCTGAGTTGCCCAAGTAACGTCATGAGAATGGCGGGATTTTGTACCTATAAACCATTTGACCAATGATTGGTCATGTCCAAGCCCCACCTATCAGATGACGTCTCCGGCTACTTCAACGAAGCAACCCTACCTTATGTTCTCCTATTTGGACCGTCTTCCGCACAGAGTCGCATTTCAGCAGTTGACTGAGCTTATCAAAGAGTCGATATTCGCATGAATGAGCCAGCGAGGTCAAGAAAGGCGACGTGAGCGGAAGAAAAACCAAACATGACATCATAAGGTAGGGTTCCTACTCTGAGCTACCCCTGTGACATCTTCAGGAGGGCGGAGTTCTGTAAACCACAAAATATTTGAACAATGAATGGTGGTTATGCCCAGGCCCCACCTATCAGATGGGTACTTCAACACTGCAACCCTCTCTTATATTCTCCTGTTTGGACCGTCTTCCGCTCGGAGTCGCGTTTCAGCAGGATAAAGCCGCCGTCATTTCACATAAGCCAGCGAGGTCAAACAAGGCCACCGTGATCGGAAAAGAAACCAAACAGCGCAACATAAGATAGGGTTGCTACTCTGAGTTGCCTTGTGGACGTCGTCATGAGAAGGGCAGTGCTCTCTGATCCCACAAATTATCTGATCAACGATTGGTCGGTAAGTGCCAAGACCCACCTCTCAGATGACGTCATCCAGGTACTTCACTAAACCGAAACTATCTTATGTTCTGTTTTGGCCGTCTTTTACTCAGAGTCGCATTTCAGCAGTTGCCCGAGCTTTTATTATTATCATTATTGCCATAAGGAGTCTTCTAGCCAGTGAAGACAAGAAAAGCCTCCGTGAGCGGAAGAGGAATCAAACAGCACAACATAAGGTAAGGTTGCTACTCTGAGTTGCCCGAGTGACGTCATGAGAAGGGAGGGATTTTGTACGTATAAACCATCTGACCAATGATTGGTCATGTCCAAGCCCCACCTATCAGACGACGTCATCCGGCTACTTCAACGCAGCAACCCTACCTTATGTTCTCCTATTTATACCGCCTTCCGCACAGAGTCGCATTTCAGCAGTTGACCGAGCTTATTAAAGAGTCGACTTTCACATGAATGAGCCAGCGAGGTCAAGAAAGGCCTCCGTGAGCGGAAGAGGAACTAAACAGCACGACATAAGGTAAGGTTGCTACTGTAAGTTACCCGAGTGACGTCATGGGAAGGGCAGGATTTTGCACCTATAAAACATCTGACCAATGATTGGTCGTGTCCAGTCCCCACCTATCAGATTACGTCTCCGTCTACTTCAACGCAGCAACCCTACCTTACGTTCTCCTATTTGGACCGCTTTCCGCACAGAGTCGTATTTCAGCAGTTGACCGAGCTTATTAAAGAGTCGATATTCACACGAATGAGCCAACGAGGCCAAGAAAGGCCACAGTGAGCGGAAGTGAAACCAAACATGACATCATAAAATAGGGTTGCTACTCTGAGCTACCCGGGTGACGTCATGAGAAGGGCGGGGCTCTGAACCCACATATTATCTGACCAATGATTGGTCGGTGAATCCCAATCCCCACCCATCATAATACGTCAGCCGGCTACTTCAATGCAGCAACCCTACCTTATGTTCTCCTGTTTGGACCGTCTTCCGCTCAGAGTCGCATTTCAGCAGGATAAAACCGTCGTCATTTCACTCACATAAGCCAGCGAGGTCAAACAAGGCCACCGTGATCGGAAAAGGAACCAAACAACGCAACATAAGGTAGGGTTGCTACTTTGAGTTGACCGGGTGACGTCGTCATGAGAAGGGCAGGGCTCTGAACCCACAAATTATCTGATCAATGATTGGTCGGTAAGTCCCAAAACCCACCTCTCAGATGACGTCATCCGGGTACTTCACCAAACCAAAACTATCTTATGTTCTGTTTGGACCGTCTTTTACTCAGAGTCGCATTTCAGCGGTTGCCCCAGCTTTTTCTTTTTTTTATTATTATTACCATAAGGAGTCTTCTAGCCAGCGACGCCAAGAAAGGCCTCCGTGAGCGGAAGAGGAATCAAACAGCACAACATAAGGTAGGGTTGCTACTCTGAGTTGCCCGAGTGACGTCATGAGAAGGGCGGGATTTTGTACCTATAAACCATCTGACCAATGATTGGTCATGTCCAAGCCCCACCTATCAGATGACGTCATCCGGGTACTTCAACGCAGCAACCCTACCTTATGTTCTCCTATTTGGACCGTCTTCCGCACAGAGTCGCATTTCAGTAGTTGACCGAGCAGTTGAATATCTTTTTAGTCGATATTCACATGAATGAGCCAGCGAGGCCAAGAAAGGCCACCGTGAGCGGAGGAGAAACCAAACAGGACATCATAAGGTAGGGTTGCTATTCTTAGCTCCCGGGTGACGTCATGAGAGCGGAGCTCTGTAATCCACAAAATATCTGTCCAATGATTGGTCATGCCCAGGCCCCGTCTATCAGATGACGTCACTGGGTACTTCAACGCAGCAACCCTATCTTATGTTCTCCTATTTACAACGTCTTCCGCAAAGAGTCGCATTTCAGCAGTTGACCGCCGACCTTAATAAAGAATTGGCGACATTCACATGAATGAGCCAGAGAGGGAAAGAAAGGCGACACGAGCGGAAGAGAAACCAAACAGGACATCATAAGGTAGGGTTGCTACTCTGAGCTACCTGGGTGACGTCATGAGAAGGGCCGGGCTCTGATCCCACATATCATCTGATCAATGATTGGTCGGTGAATCCCAATCCCCAACTATCAGAATACGTCAGCCGGCTACTTCAATGCAGCAACACTACCAATATCTATGTTCGCCTATTTGGACTGTCTTCCGCCCAGTATCGCATTTCAGCAGTTGACCGAGCTCATCAAAGAGTCAATACTGACATGAATGATCCAGCGAGGCCAAGAAAGGCCACCGTGATCGAAAGAGAATCGAAACAGGACATCATAAGGTAGGGTTGCTATTCTGAGCTTCAGGGTGACGTCATGAGGGCGGAGCTCTGTAATCCACAAAATGTCTGTCCAATGATTGGTTATACACAGGCCCCTTCTACCAGATGACGTCAGCCGGGTACTTCATAGCAGCAACCCTATCTTATGTTTTCCTGTTTGGACCATCATCCGCTCAGAGTTGGGTTTCACCAGTTGATCGTGTTTTTTTTTTCTACCATAAACATTTCTCATTTTGCATGAGTTGGCGACGCCAAGAAAGGCCTCCGTGAGCGGAAGAGGAACTAAACATCACAACATAAGGTAAGGTTGCTACTCTGAGTTGCCCGGGTGAGGTCGTCATGAGAAGGGCGGGGCTCTGAACCCACATATTATCTGATCAATGATTGGTCGGTGAATCCCAATCCCCACCCATCATAAGACGTCAGCCGGCTACTTCAACACAGCCGTTCTGTTTGGACCGTCTTCCGCTCAGAGTCGCATTTCAGCAGATGACCGAGCTTATTAAAGAGTCGACTTTCACATGAATGAGCCAGCGAGGCCAAGAAACGCGACGTGAGCAGAAGAGAAACCAAACAGGACATCATAGGGTTGCTAGTCTGAGCTCCCGGATGACTTCATGAGGGCGGAGCTCTGTAATCCACAAAATGTCTGTCCAATGATTGGTTATCCCCAGGCCCCGTCTATAACATGACGTCAGCTGGGTACTTCAACATAGCGACCTTATCTTATGTTTTCCTGTTTGGACCGCCTTCCGCTCAGAGTCGCATTTCAGCAGGATAAAGGCCGTTGTTATTTCACATAAGCCAGCGATGTCAAACAAGGCCACCGTGATTGGAAGAGGAACCAAACAGCACAACATAAGGTAGGGTTGCTACTCTGAGTTGCCCGGGTGAGGTCGTCATGAGATGGGCAGGGCTCTGAACCCACAAATTATCTGATCAATGATTGGTCGGGATGTCCAAAGACCCACCTCTCAGATGACGTCATCTGGGTACTTCATCAAAACAAAACTATCTTATGTTCTATTTGGAACATCTTTTAATCAGAGTCGTATTTCACCAGTTGCACGAGCTTTTTTTTTTCTTTTCTATTATTATTACCCTAATAAGTCTTCTAGCCAGCGAAGACAAGAAAGGCCTCCGTGAGCGGAAGAGTAATCAAACAGCACAACATAAGGTTAGTTTGCTACTCTGAGTTGCCCAAGTAACGTCATGAGAATGGCGGGATTTTGTACCTATAAACCATTTGACCAATGATTGGTCATGTCCAAGCCCCACCTATCAGATGACGTCTCCGGCTACTTCAACGAAGCAACCCTACCTTATGTTCTCCTATTTGGACCGTCTTCCGCACAGAGTCGCATTTCAGCAGTTGACTGAGCTTATTAAAGAGTCGATATTCACATGAATGAGCCAGCGAGGTCAAGAAAGGCGACGTGAGCGGAAGAAAAACCAAACATGACATCATAAGGTAGGATTCCTACTCTGAGCTACCCCTGTGACATCTTCAGGAGGGCGGAGTTCTGTAAACCACAAAATATTTGAACAATGAATGGTGGTTATTCCCAGGCCCCACCTATCAGATGGGTACCTTCAACACTGCAACCCTCTCTTATATTCTCCTGTTTGGACCGTCTTCCGCTCGGAGTCGCGTTTCAGCAAGATAAAGCCGCCGTCATTTCACATAAGCCAGCGAGGTCAAACAAGGCCACCGTGATCGGAAAAGAAACCAAACAGCGCAACATAAGATAGGGTTGGTACTCTGAGTTGCCCTGTGGACGTCGTCATGAGAAGTGCAGTGCTCTCTGATCCCACAAATTATCTGATCAACGATTGGTCGGTAAGTGCCAAGACCCACCTCTCAGATGACGTCATCCGGGTACTTCACTAAACCGAAACTATCTTATGTTCTGTTTGGACCGTCTTTTACTCAGAGTCGCATTTCAGCAGTTGCCCGAGCTTTTATTATTATCATTATTGCCATAAGGAGTCTTCTAGCCAGTGAAGACAAGAAAAGCCTCCGTGAGCGGAAGAGGAATCAAACAGCACAACATAAGGTAGGGTTGGTACTCTGAGTTGCCCGAGTGACGTCATGAGAAGGGAGGGATTTTGTACCTATAAACCATCTGACCAATGATTGGTCATGTCCAAGCCCCACCTATCAGACGACGTCATCCGGCTACTTCAACGCAGCAACCCTACCTTATGTTCTCCTATTTATACCGCCTTCCGCACAGAGTCGCATTTCAGCAGTTGACCGAGCTTATTAAAGAGTCGACTTTCACATGAATGAGCCAGCGAGGTCAAGAAAGGCCTCCGTGAGCGGAAGAGGAACTAAACAGCACGACATAAGGTAAGGTTGCTACTGTAAGTTACCCGAGTGACGTCATGGGAAGGGCAGGATTTTGCACCTATAAAACATCTGACCAATGATTGGTCATGTCCAGTCCCCACCTATCAGATGACGTCTCCGTCTACTTCAACGCAGCAACCCTACCTTACGTTCTCCTACTTGGACCGCTTTCCGCACAGAGTCGTATTTCAGCAGTTGACCGAGCTTATTAAAGAGTCGATATTCACACGAATGAGCCAACGAGGCCAAGAAAGGCCACAGTGAGCGGAAGTGAAACCAAACATGACATCATAAAATAGGGATGCTACTCTGAGCTACCCGGGTGACGTCATGAGAAGGGCGGGGCTCTGAACCCACATATTATCTGACCAATGATTTGTAGGTGAATCCCAATCCCCACCCATCATAAGACGTCAGCCGGCTACTTCAATGCAGTAACCCTACCTTATGTTCTCCTGTTTGGACCGTCTTCCGCTCAGAGTCGCATTTCAGCAGGATAAAACCGTCGTCATTTCACTCACATAAGCCAGCGAGGTCAAACAAGGCCACCGTGATCGGAAAAGGAACCAAACAACGCAACAGAAGGTAGTAGGGTTGCTACTTTGAGTTGACCGGGTGACGTCGTCATGAGAAGGGCAGGGCTCTGAACCCACAAATTATCTGATCAATGATTGGTCGGTAAGTCCCAAAACCCACCTCTCAGATGACGTCATCCGGGTACTTCACCAAACCAAAACTATCTTATGTTCTGTTTGGACCGTCTTTTACTCAGAGTCGCATTTCAGCGGTTGCCCCAGCTTTTTCTTTTTTTCATTATTATTACCATAAGGAGTCTTCTAGCCAGCGACGCCAAGAAAGGCCTCCGTGAGCGGAAGAGGAACCAAACAGCATAACATAAGGTAGGGTTGCTACTCTGAGTTGCCCGAGTGACGTCATGAGAAGGGCGGGATTTTGTACCTATAAACCATCTGACCAATGATTGGTCATGTCCAATCCCCACCTATCAGATGACGTCATCCGGGTACTTCAACGCAGCAACCCTACCTTATGTTCTCCTATTTGGACCGTCTTCCGCACAGAGTCGCATTTCAGTAGTTGACCGAGCAGTTGAATATCTTTAGTCGATATTCACATGAATGAGCCAGCGAGGCCAAGAAAGGCGATTTGAGCGGAAGAGAAACCAAACATGACATCATAAGGTAGGCCGCAGTCACTTCACATAAGCCAGTGATATCAATCAAGCAAGGCCACCGTGATCGGAAGAGGAAGCAAACAGCACAACATAAGGTAGGGTTGCTTCTCTGAGCTACCCAGGTGACGTCATGAGAAGGGCGGGCTCTGAACCCACATATTATCTGATCAATGATTGGTCGGTGCCTCCCAATACCCACCTATCAGAAGACGTAAGCCGGCTACTTCAATGCAACAACCCTACCTTATGTTCTCCTTTTTGGATCGTCTTCCGCACAGAGTCGCATTTCAGCAGTTGACCGAGCTTTTCAATGAGTCAGCAACACTCACATGAATAAGCTAGCGAGGCCAAGAAAGGCCACCGTGAGCGGAGGAGAAACGAAACAGGACATCATAAGGTAGGGTTGCTATTCTTAGCTCCCGGGTGACGTCATGAGAGCGGAGCTCTGTAATCCACAAAATATCTGTCCAATGATTGGTCATGCCCAGGCCCCATCTATCAGATGACGTCAGCTGGGTACTTCAATGCAGCAACCCTATCTTATGTTCTCCTATTTACAACGTCTTCCGCAAAGAGTCGCATTTCAGCAGTTGACCGCCGACCTTAATAAAGAATTGACGACATTCACATGAATGAGCCAGAGAGGGAAAGAAAGGCGACACGAGCGGAAGCGAAACCAAACAGGACATCATAAGGTAGGGTTGCTACTCTGAGCTACCTGGGTGACGTCATGAGAAGGGCCGGGCTCTGATCCCACATATCATCTGATCAATGATTGGTCGGTGAATCCCAATCCCCAACTATCAGAATACGTCAGCCGGCTACTTCAATGCAGCAACCCTACCATATCTATGTTCGCCTATTTGGACTGTCTTCCGCCCAGTATCGCATTTCAGCAGTTGACCGAGCTCATCAAAGAGTCAATACTGACATGAATGAGCCAGCGAGGCCAAGAAAGGCCACCGTGATCGAAAGAGAATCGAAACAGGACATCATAAGGTAGGGTTGCTATTCTGAGCTTCAGGGTGACGTCATGAGGGCGGAGCTCTGTAATCCACAAAATGTCTGTCCAATGATTGGTTATACACAGGCCCCTTCTAGCAGATGACGTCAGCCGGGTACTTCATAGCAGCAACCCTATCTTATGTTTTCCTGTTTGGACCATCATCCGCTCAGAGTTGGGTTTCACCAGTTGATCGTGTTTTTTTTTTTCTACCATAAACATTTCTCATTTTGCATGAGTTGGCGACGCCAAGAAAGGCCTCCGTGAGCGGAAGAGGAATTAACATCACAACATAAGGTAAGGTTGCTACTCTGAGTTGCCCGGAGTGACGTCATAAGAAGGGCGGGATTTTGTAACTTGAACCATCTGACCAATGATTTATTGGTCATGTCCAAGCCCCACTTATCAGATGACGTGATCCTGCTACTTCAACGCAGCAACCCTACCTTATGTTCTCCTATTTGGACCGCCTTCCGCACAGAAACGCATTTCAGCAATTGACCGAGCTTATTAAAGAGTCGACTTTCACATGAATGAGCCAGCGAAGCCAAGAAACGCGACGTGAGCAGAAGAGAAACCAAACAGGACATCATAGGGTTGCTAGTCTGAGCTCCCGGATGACTTCATGAGGGCGGAGCTCTGTAATCCACAAAATGTCTGTCCAATGATTGGTTATACCCAGGCCCCGTCTATAACATGACGTCAGCTGGGTACTTCAACATAGCGACCTTATCTTATGTTTTCCTGTTTGGACCGCCTTCCGCTCAGAGTCGCATTTCAGCAGGATAAAGGCCGTTGTTATTTCACATAAGCCAGCGATGTCAAACAAGGCCACCGTGATTGGAAGAGGAACCAAACAGCGCAACATAAGGTAGGGTTGCTACTCTGAGTTGCCCGGGTGAGGTCGTCATGAGATGGGCAGGGCTCTGAACCCACAAATTATCTGATCAATGATTGGTCGGGATGTCCAAAGACCCACCTCTCAGATGACGTCATCTGGGTACTTCATCAAAACAAAACTATCTTATGTTCTATTTGGAACATCTTTTAATCAGAGTCGTATTTCACCAGTTGCACGAGCTTTTTTTTTTCTTTTCTATTATCATTACCCTAATAAGTCTTCTAGAAGACAAGAAAGGCCTCCGTGAGCGGAAGAGTAATCAAACAGCACAACATAAGGTTAGTTTGCTACTCTGAGTTGCCCAAGTAACGTCATGAGAATGGCGGGATTTTGTACCTATAAACCATTTGACCAATGATTGGTCATGTCCAAGCCCCACCTATCAGATGACGTCTCCGGCTACTTCAACGAAGCAACCCTACCTTATGTTCTATTTGGACCGTCTTCCGCACAGAGTCGCATTTCAGCAGTTGACTGAGCTTATCAAAGAGTCGATATTCACATGAATGAGCCAGCGAGGTCAAGAAAGGCGACGTGGGCGGAAGAAAAACCAAACATGACATCATAAGGTAGGGTTCCTACTCTGAGCTACCCCTGTGACATCTTCAGGAGGGCGGAGTTCTGTAAACCACAAAATATTTGAACAATGAATGGTGGTTATTCCCAGGCCCCACCTATCAGATGGGTACCTTCAACACTGCAACCCTCTCTTATATTCTCCTGTTTGGACCGTCTTCCGCTCGGAGTCGCGTTTCAGCAAGATAAAGCCGCCGTCATTTCACATAAGCCAGCGAGGTCAAACAAGGCCACCGTGATCGGAAAAGAAACCAAACAGCGCAACATAAGATAGGGTTGCTACTCTGAGTTGCCCTGTGGACGTCGTCATGAGAAGTGCAGTGCTCTCTGATCCCACAAATTATCTGATCAACGATTGGTCGGTAAGTGCCAAGACCCACCTCTCAGATGACGTCATCCGGGTACTTCACTAAACCGAAACTATCTTATGTTCTGTTTGGGCCGTCTTTTACTCAGAGTCGCATTTCAGCAGTTGCCCGAGCTTTTATTATTATCATTATTGCCATAAGGAGTCTTCTAGCCAGTGAAGACAAGAAAAGCCTCCGTGAGCGGAAGAGGAATCAAACAGCACAACATAAGGTAAGGTTGCTACTCTGAGTTGCCCGAGTGACGTCATGAGAAGGGCGGGATTCTGTACCTATAAACCATCTAACCAATGATTGGTCATGTCCAAGCCCCACCTATCAGACGACGTCATCCGGCTACTTCAACGCAGCAACCCTACCTTATGTTCTCCAATTTATACCGCCTTCAGCACAGAGTCGCATTTCAGCAGTTGACCGAGCTTATTAAAGAGTCGACTTTCACATGAATGAGCCAGCGAGGTCAAGAAAGGCCTCCGTGAGCGGAAGAGGAACTAAACAGCACGACATAAGGTAAGGTTGCTACTGTAAGTTACCCGAGTGACGTCATGGGAAGGGCAGGATTTTGCACCTATAAAACATCTGACCAATGATTGGTTGTGTCCAGTCCCCACCTATCAGATTACGTCTCCGTCTACTTCAACGCAGCAACCCTACCTTACGTTCTCCTATTTGGACCGCTTTCCGCACAGAGTCGTATTTCAGCAGTTGACCGAGCTTATTAAAGAGTCGATATTCACACGAATGAGCCAACGAGGCCAAGAAACGCCACAGTGAGCGGAAGTGAAACCAAACATGAAATCATAAAATAGGGATGCTACTCTGAGCTACCCGGGTGACGTCATGAGAAGGGCGGGGCTCTGAACCCACATATTATCTGACCAATGATTTGTAGGTGAATCTCAATCCCCAACCATCATAAGACGTCAGCCGGCCACTTCAATGCAGTAACCCTACCTTATGTTCTCCTGTTTGGACCGTCTTCCGCTCAGAGTCGCATTTCAGCAGGATAAAACCGTCGTCATTTCACTCACATAAGCCAGCGAGGTCAAACAAGGCCACCGTGATCGGAAAAGGAACCAAACAACGCAACATAAGGTAGTAGGGTTGCTACTTTGAGTTGACCGGGTGACGTCGTCATGAGAAGGGCAGGGCTCTGAACCCACAAATTATCTGATCAATGATTGGTCGGTAAGTCCCAAAACCCACCTCTCAGATGACGTCATCCGGGTACTTCACCAAACCAAAACTATCTTATGTTCTGTTTGGACCGTCTTTTACTTAGAGTCGCATTTCAGCGGTTGCCCCAGCTTTTTCTTTTTTTTTATTATTATTACCATAAGGAGTCTTCTAGCCAGCGACGCCAAGAAAGGCCTCCGTGAGCGGAAGAGGAACCAAACAGCATAACATAAGGTAGGGTTGCTACTCTGAGTTGCCCGAGTGACGTCATGAGAAGGGCGGGATTTTGTACCTATAAACCATCTGACCAATGATTGGTCATGTCCAATCCCCACCTATCAGATGACGTCATCCGGGTACTTCAACGCAGCAACCCTACCTTATGTTCTCCTATTTGGACCGTCTTCCGCACAGAGTCGCATTTCAGTAGTTGACCGAGCAGTTGAATATCTTTTTAGTCGATATTCACATGAATGAGCCAGCGAGGCCAAGAAAGGCCACCGTGAGCGGAGGAGAAACGAAACAGGACATCATAAGGTAGGGTTGCCATTCTTAGCTCCCGGGTGACGTCATGAGAGCGGAGCTCTGTAATCCACAAAATATCTGTCCAATGATTGGTCATGCCCAGGCCCCGTCTATCAGATGACGTTACTGGGTACTTCAACGCAGCAGCCCTATCTTATGTTCTCCTATTTACAACGTCTTCCGCAAAGAGTCGCATTTCAGCAGTTGACCGCTGACCTTAATAAAGAATTGGCGACATTCACATGAATGAGCCAGAGAGGGAAAGAAAGGCGACACGAGCGGAAGCAAAACCAAACAGGACATCATAAGGTAGGGTTGCTACTCTGAGCTACCCGGGTGACGTCATGAGAAGGGCCGGGCTCTGATCCCACATATCATCTGATCAATGATTGGTCGGTGAATCCCAATCCCCAACTATCAGAATACGTCAGCCGGCTACTTCAATGCAGCAACCCTACCATATCTATGTTCGCCTATTTGGACTGTCTTCCGCCCAGTATCGCATTTCAGCAGTTGACCGAGCTCATCAAAGAGTCAATACTGACATGAAGGATCCAGCGAGAAAGGCCACCGTGATCGAAAGAGAATCGAAACAGGACATCATAAGGTAGGGTTGCTATTCTGAGCTTCAGGGTGACGTCATGAGGGCGGAGCTCTGTAATCCACAAAATGTCTGTCCAATGATTGGTTATACACAGGCCCCTTCTAGCAGATGACGTCAGCCGGGTACTTCATAGCAGCAACCCTATCTTATGTTTTCCTGTTTGGACCATCATCCGCTCAGAGTTGGGTTTCACCAGTTGATCGTGTTTTTTTTTTCTACCATAAACATTTCTCATTTTGCATGAGTTGGCGACGCCAAGAAAGGCCTCCGTGAGCGGAAGAGGAACTAAACATCACAACATAAGGTAAGGTTGCTACTCTGAGTTGCCCGGGTGAGGTCGTCATGAGAAGGGCGGGGCTCTGAACCCACATATTATCTGACCAATGATTGGTCGGTGAATCCCAATCCCCACCCATCATAAGACGTCAGCCGGCTACTTCAACACAGCCGTTCTGTTTGGACCGTCTTCCGCTCAGAGTCGCATTTCAGCAGAATAAAGCTGTCGTCATTTTACATAAGCCAGTGAGGTGAAACAAGGCCATCATGATCGAAAGAGGAACCAAACAGCGCAACATAAGGTAGGGTTGCTACTCTGAGTTGCCCGGGTGACGTCGTCATGAGAAGGGCGGGCTCTGAACCCACATATTATCTTATCAATGATTGGTCGGTGACTCCCAATACCCACCTATCAGAAGACGTAAGCCGGTTACTTCAATGGAGCAACCCTACCTTATGTTCTCCTGTTTGGATCGTCTTCCGCCCAGAGTCGCATTTCAGCAGTTGACCGAGCTTATTAAAGAGTCGACTTTCACATGAATGAGCCAGCGAGGCCAAGAAACGCGACGTGAGCAGAAGAGAAACCAAACAGGACATCATAGGGTTGCTAGTCTGAGCTCCCGGATGACTTCATGAGGGCGGAGCTCTGTAATCCACAAAATGTCTGTCCAATGATTGGTTATACCCAGGCCCCGTCTATAACATGACGTCAGCTGGGTACTTCAACATAGCGACCTTATCTTATGTTTTCCTGTTTGGACCGCCTTCCGCTCAGAGTCGCATTTCAGCAGGATAAAGGCCGTTGTTATTTCACATAAGCCAGCGATGTCAAACAAGGCCACCGTGATTGGAAGAGGAACCAAACAGCGCAACATAAGGTAGGGTTGCTACTCTGAGTTGCCCGGGTGAGGTCGTCATGAGATGGGCAGGGCTCTGAACCCACAAATTATCTGATCAATGATTGGTCGGGATGTCCAAAGACCCACCTCTCAGATGACGTCATCTGGGTACTTCATCAAAACAAAACTATCTTATGTTCTATTTGGAACATCTTTTAATCAGAGTCGTATTTCACCAGTTGCACGAGCTTTTTTTTTTTCTTTTCTATTATTATTACCCTAATAAGTCTTCTAGAAGACAAGAAAGGCCTCCGTGAGCGGAAGAGTAATCAAACAGCACAACATAAGGTTAGTTTGCTACTCTGAGTTGCCCAAGTAACGTCATGAGAATGGCGGGATTTTGTACCTATAAACCATTTGACCAATGATTGGTCATGTCCAAGCCCCACCTATCAGATGACGTCTCCGGCTACTTCAACGCAGCAACCCTACCTTATGTTCTCCTATTTGGACCGTCCTCCGCACAGAGTCGCATTTCAGCAGTTGACTGAGCTTATTAAAGAGTCGATATTCACATGAATGAGCCAGCGAGGTCAAGAAAGGCGACGTGAGCGGAAGAAAAACCAAACATGACATCATAAGGTAGGGTTCCTACTCTGAGCTACCCCTGTGACATCTTCAGGAGGGCGGAGTTCTGTAAACCACAAAATATTTGAACAATGAATGGTGGTTATTCCCAGGCCCCACCTATCAGATGGGTACTTCAACACTGCAACCCTCTCTTATATTCTCCTGTTTGGACCGTCTTCCGCTCGGAGTCGCGTTTCAGCAGGATAAAGCCGCCGTCATTTCACATAAGCCAGCGAGGTCAAACAAGGCCACCGTGATCGGAAAAGAAACCAAACAGCGCAACATAAGATAGGGTTGCTACTCTGAGTTGCCCTGTGGACGTCGTCATGAGAAGTGCAGTGCTCTCTGATCCCACAAATTATCTGATCAACGATTGGTCGGTAAGTGCCAAGACCCACCTCTCTGATGACGTCATCCGGGTACTTCACTAAACCGAAACTATCTTATGTTCTGTTTGGGCCGTCTTTTACTCAGAGTCGCATTTCAGCAGTTGCCCGAGCTTTTATTATTATCATTATTGCCATAAGGAGTCTTCTAGCCAGTGAAGACAAGAAAAGCCTCCGTGAGCGGAAGAGGAATCAAACAGCACAACATAAGGTAAGGTTGCTACTCTGAGTTGCCCGAGTGACGTCATGAGAAGGGCGGGATTTTGTACCTATAAACCATCTAACCAATGATTGGTCATGTCCAAGCCCCACCTATCAGACGACATCATCCGGCTACTTCAACGCAGCAACCCTACCTTATGTTCTCCTATTTATACCGCCTTCAGCACAGAGTCGCATTTCAGCAGTTGACCGAGCTTATTAAAGAGTCGACTTTCACATGAATGAGCCAGCGAGGTCAAGAAAGGCCTCCGTGAGCGGAAGAGGAACTAAACAGCACGACATAAGGTAAGGTTGCTACTGTAAGTTACCCGAGTGACGTCATGGGAAGGGCAGGATTTTGCACCTATAAAACATCTGACCAATGATTGGTCATGTCCAGTCCCCACCTATCAGATTACGTCTCCGTCTACTTCAACGCAGCAACCCTACCTTACGTTCTCCTATTTGGACCGCTTTCCGCACAGAGTCGTATTTCAGCAGTTGACCGAGCTTATTAAAGAGTCGATATTCACACGAATGAGCCAACGAGGCCAAGAAAGGCCACAGTGAGCGGAAGTGAAACCAAACATGAAATCATAAAATAGGGATGCTACTCTGAGCTACCCGGGTGACGTCATGAGAAGGGCGAGGCTCTGAACCCACATATTATCTGACCAATGATTTGTAGGTGAATCTCAATCCCCAACCATCATAAGACGTCAGCCGGCCACTTCAATGCAGTAACCCTACCTTATGTTCTGTTTGGACCGTCTTCCGCTCAGAGTCGCATTTCAGCAGGATAAAACCGTCGTCATTTCACTCACATAAGCCAGCGAGGTCAAACAAGGCCACCGTGATCGGAAAAGGAACCAAACAACGCAACATAAGGTAGTAGGGTTGCTACTTTGAGTTGACCGGGTGACGTCGTCATGAGAAGGGCAGGGCTCTGAACCCACAAATTATCTGATCAATGATTGGTCGGTAAGTCCCAAAACCCACCTCTCAGATGACGTCATCCGGGTACTTCACCAAACCAAAACTATCTTATGTTTCTGTTTGGACCGTCTTTTACTCAGAGTCGCATTTCACCGGTTGCCCCAGCTTTTTCTTTTTTTTTATTATTATTACCATAACGAGTCTTCTAGCCAGCGACGCCAAGAAAGGCCTCCGTGAGCGGAAGAGGAACCAAACAGCATAACATAAGGTAGGGTTGCTTCTCTGAGCTACCCAGGTGACGTCATGAGAAGGGCGGGCTCTGAACCCACATATTATCTGATCAATGATTGGTCGGTGCCTCCCAATACCCACCTATCAGAAGACGTAAGCCGGCAACTTCAATGCAACAACCCTACCTTATGTTCTCCTTTTTGGATCGGCTTCCGCCCAGAGTCGCATTTCAGCAGTTGACCGAGCTTATCAATGAGTCAGCAACACTCACATGAATAAGCTAGCGAGGCCAAGAAAGGCCACCGTGAGCGGAGGAGAAACCAAACAGGACATCATAAGGTAGGGTTGCTATTCTTAGCTCCCGGGTGACGTCATGAGAGCGGAGCTCTGTAATCCACAAAATATCTGTCCAATGATTGGTCATGCCCAGGCCCCGTCTATCAGATGACGTCAGCTGGGTACTTCAACGCAGCAACCCTATCTTATGTTCTCCTTTTTACAACGTCTTCCGCAAAGAGTCGCATTTCAGCAGTTGACCGCCGACCTTAATAAAGAATTGACGACATTCACATGAATGAGCCAGAGAGGGAAAGAAAGGCGACACGAGCGGAAGAGAAACCAAACAGGACATCATAAGGTAGGGTTGCTACTCTGAGCTACCTGGGTGACGTCATGAGAAGGGCCGGGCTCTGATCCCACATATCATCTGATCAATGATTGGTCGGTGAATCCCAATCCCCAACTATCAGAATACGTCAGCCGGCTACTTCAATGCAGCAACACTACCATATCTATGTTCGCCTATTTGGACTGTTTTCCGCCTAGTATCGCATTTCAGCAGTTGAACGAGCTCATCAAAGAGTCAATACTGACATGAATGAGCCAGCGAGGCCAAGAAAGGCCACCGTGATCGAAAGAGAATCGAAACAGGACATCATAAGGTAGGGTTGCTATTCTGAGCTTCACGGTGACGTCATGAGGACGGAGCTCTGTAATCCACAAAATGTCTGTCCAATGATTGGTTATACACAGGCCCCTTCTAGCAGATGACGTCAGCCGGGTACTTCATAGCAGCAACCCTATCTTATGTTTTCCTGTTTGGACCATCATCCGCTCAGAGTTGGGTTTCACCAGTTGATCGTGTTTTTTTTTTCTACCATAAACATTTCTCATTTTGCATGAGTTGGCGACGCCAAGAAAGGCCTCCGTAAGCGGAAGAGGAACTAAACATCACAACATAAGGTAAGGTTGCTACTCTGAGTTGCCCGGGTGAGGTCGTCATGAGAAGGGCGGGGCTCTGAACCCACATATTATCTGACCAATGATTGGTCGGTGAATCCCAATCCCCACCCATCATGAGACGTCAGCCGGCTACTTCAACACAGCCGTTCTGTTTGGACCGTCTTCCGCTCAGAGTCGCATTTCAGCACAATAAAGCCGTCGTCATTTCACATAAGCCAGCGAGGTCAAACAAGGCCACCGTCATCGGAAAAGGAACCAAACAGCGCAACATAAGGTAGGGTTGCTACTCTGAGTTGCCCGAGTGACGTCGTCATGAGAAGGGCAGGGCTCTGAACCCACAAATTATCTGATCAATGATTGGTAGGTAAGTCCCAAGACCCGCCTCTCAGATGACGTCATACGGGTACTTCACCAAACCAAAACTATCTTATGTTCTGTTTGGACCGTCTTTTACTCAGAGTCGCATTTCAGCGGTTGCCCCAGCTTTTTCTTTTTTTTTATTATTATTACCATAACGAGTCTTCTAGCCAGCGACGCCAAGAAAGGCCTCCGTGAGCGGAAGAGGAACCAAACAGCATAACATAAGGTAGGGTTGCTTCTCTGAGGTACCCAGGTGACGTCATGAGAAGGGCGGGCTCTGAACCCACATATTATCTGATCAATGATTGGTCGGTGCCTCCCAATACCCACCTATCAGAAGACGTAAGCCGGCAACTTCAATGCAACAACCCTACCTTATGTTCTCCTTTTTGGATCGTCTTCCGCCCAGAGTCGCATTTCAGCAGCTGACCGAGCTTATCAATGAGTCAGCAACACTCACATGAATAAGCTAGCGAGGCCAAGAAAGGCCACCGTGAGCGGAGGAGAAACCAAACAGGACATCATAAGGTAGGGTTGCTATTCTTAGCTCCCGGGTGACGTCATGAGAGCGGAGCTCTGTAATCCACAAAATATCTGTCCAATGATTGGTCATGCCCAGGCCCCATCTATCAGATGACGTCAGCTGGGTACTTCAACGCAGCAACCCTATCTTATGTTCTCCTTTTTACAACGTCTTCCGCAAAGAGTCGCATTTCAGCAGTTGACCGCCGACCTTAATAAAGAATTGACGACATTCACATGAATGAGCCAGAGAGGGAAAGAAAGGCGACACGAGCGGAAGAGAAACCAAACAGGACATCATAAGGTAGGGTTGCTACTCTGAGCTACCTGGGTGACGTCATGAGAAGGGCCGGGCTCTGATCCCACATATCATCTGATCAATGATTGGTCGGTGAATCCCAATCCCCAACTATCAGAATACGTCAGCCGGCTACTTCAATGCAGCAACCCTACCATATCTATGTTCGCCTATTTGGACTGTTTTCCGCCTAGTATCGCATTTCAGCAGTTGAACGAGCTCATCAAAGAGTCAATACTGACATGAATGAGCCAGCGAGGCCAAGAAAGGCCACCGTGATCGAAAGAGAATCGAAACAGGACATCATAAGGTAGGGTTGCTATTCTGAGCTTCACGGTGACGTCATGAGGACGGAGCTCTGTAATCCACAAAATGTCTGTCCAATGATTGGTTATACACAGGCCCCTTCTAGCAGATGACGTCAGCCGGGTACTTCATAGCAGCAACCCTATCTTATGTTTTCCTGTTTGGACCATCATCCGCTCAGAGTTGGGTTTCACCAGTTGATCGTGTTTTTTTTTTCTACCATAAACATTTCTCATTTTGCATGAGTTGGCGACGCCAAGAAAGGCCTCCGTAAGCGGAAGAGGAACTAAACATCACAACATAAGGTAAGGTTGCTACTCTGAGTTGCCCGGGTGAGGTCGTCATGAGAAGGGCGGGGCTCTGAACCCACATATTATCTGACCAATGATTGGTCGGTGAATCCCAATCCCCACCCATCATGAGACGTCAGCCGGCTACTTCAACACAGCCGTTCTGTTTGGACCGTCTTCCGCTCAGAGTCGCATTTCAGCACAATAAAGCCGTCGTCATTTCACATAAGCCAGCGAGGTCAAACAAGGCCACCGTCATCGGAAAAGGAACCAAACAGCGCAACATAAGGTAGGGTTGCTACTCTGAGTTGCCCGAGTGACGTCGTCATGAGAAGGGCAGGGCTCTGAACCCACAAATTATCTGATCAATGATTGGTAGGTAAGTCCCAAGACCCGCCTCTCAGATGACGTCATACGGGTACTTCACCAAACCAAAACTATCTTATGTTCTGTTTGGACCGTCTTTTACTCAGAGTCGCATTTCAGCGGTTGCTCCAGCTTTTTCTTTTTTTTATTATTATTACCATATGGAGTCTTCTAGCCAGCGACCCCAAGAAAGGCCTCCGTGAGCGGAAGAGGAACCAAACAGCACAACATAAGGTAGGGTTGCTACTCTGAGTTGCCCGAGTGACATCATGAGAAGGGCGGGATTTTGTACCTATAAACCATCTGACCAATGATTGGTCATGTCCAATCCCCACCTATCAGATGACGTCATCCGTGTACTTCAACGCAGCAACCCTACCTTATGTTCTCCTATTTGGACCGTCTTCCACACATAGTCGCATTTCAGTAGTTGACCGAGCAGTTGAATATCTTTAGTCGATATTCATTCACATGAATGAGCCAGCGAGGCCAAGAAAGGCAATTTGAGCGGAAGAGAAACCAAACATGACATCATAAGGTAGGCCGCAGTCACTTCACATAAGCCAGTGATATCAATCAAGCAAGGCCACCGTGATCGGAAGAGGAAGCAAACAGCACAACATAAGGTAGGGTTGCTTCTCTGAGCTACCCGGGTGACGTCATGAGAAGGGCGGGCTCTGAGCCCACATATTATCTGATCAATGATTGGTCGGTGACTCCCAATACCCACCTATCAGAAGACGTAAGCCGGCTACTTCAATGCAGTAACCCTACCTTATGTTCTCCTTTTTGGATCGTCTTCCGCCCAGAGTCGCATTTCAGCAGTTGACCGACCTTATCAATGAGTCAACAACACTCTCATGAATAAGCTAGCGAGGCCAAGAAAGTCCACCGTGAGCGGAGGAGAAACCAAACAGGACATCATAAGGTAGGGTTGCTATTCTTAGCTCCCGGGTGACGTCATGAGAGCGGAGCTCTGTAATCCACAAAATATCTGTCCAATGATTGGTCATGCCCAGGCCCCGTCTATCAGATGACGTCAACTGGGCACTTCAACGCAGCAACCCTATCTTATGTTCTCCTATTTACAACGTGTTCAGCAAAGAGTCGTACTTCAGCAGTTGACCGCCGACCTTAATAAAGAATTGACGACATTCACATGAATGAGCCAGAGAGGGAAAGAAAGGCGACACGAGAGGAAGCGAAACCAAACAGGACATCATAAGGTAGGGTTGCT
>NC_092281.1:37327353-37369307 GCF_036320965.1 Panulirus ornatus
GGAATCAACTTAAAAACCCAAACCCCATCTTTTTTTTTCTTCTTTTTTGGGCCCTCTTTCCGCACAACGATTTAGCAGGATAGCTTTTGTCATTTCACAAAAGCCACGGCCCAAAAAGGGGACGTGAGGGGAAGAGAAACCCAAAAAAACATCATAAAAGTAGGGGTTTTACCTTTAGTACCCGTGACGTTAAGAAAGGAGGTTCTGAACCCCAAATCTGATAAAGATTTTTTGGGCGGGGTCCCCCAACCCCAAACCTATAAGACGTTACCCTTTCTTAATAAACCCTATTTAACATTTCCTTTTACCGTCTTCCCCCAGTTATTTAAATAAAAGGGGTTCGCACACAAAAAGCCCCGGCGGGGAAAAAGAAACAAAAGGGGGCCACCGGGGGATCGGGGGGGGAAAAAATTCCGGGGAACCCCCAACAGGTTTCGGCCAACCCAAATAAGGGGAAAGGGGGTTGCCCCGGGTTTTTTTTTTGGGGGTTTTTGCCCGAAAAAGGGGGAGGGAAAAACCCCGGGGTTGTTGAGATTTGGAAGGGCGGGCCTGAATCCCCAAATTTTGTCAAATTTTGGGAAGCCCAAGCCCCCTTCTAAAATGACTCACGGTAAATTCAAACCAAAACCAAAACTATCTTATGTCTTTTGGGACCTCTTTTTCCCAATGCTTTCAGCTTGCCCAAGTTTTTTTTATTATATTATTACCAAAAGGGAGTCTTTTAGCCAGCGAGGACAAGAAAGGCCTCCGTGAGCGGAAGAGGAACAAACAGCACAACATAAGTAGGGTTGCTACCGAGTTGCCAGTGACGTCATGAGAAGGGCGGGATTTTGTACCTATAAACCATCTGACCATGATTGGTCATGTCCAAGCCACCTATCGGATACGTCATCCGGCTACTTCAACGCAGCAACCCTACCTTATTTTTCTCCTATTTAAAAGTCTTCCGCACAGAGTCGCTTTTCAGCAGTTGACCGAGCTTATTAAAGAGTCGACTTTCACATGAATGAGCCACGAGGCCAAGAAAGGCGACGTGACAAGAGAAACCAAACGGGACATCATAAGGTAGGTTGCTATTTCTGAGCTCCCGGGTGACGCCCATGAGGGGGGAGCTCTGTAATCCACAAAATATCTGTCCAATTATTGGTTATGCCCAGGCCCCGTCTATCAGATGACTCAGCTGGTACTTCAACGTAGAAACCCTACCTTTGTTCTCAATTTAAACCGTCTTCGCACAGAGTCGAAATTTGGGCAGTTGACTGAGCTTATAAAAAATTCGATATTCACATGTATGAGCCAGCAAAGGCCAAGAAAGGCGACGTGAGCGGAAGAGAAACCAAACAGGACATCATAAAGTAGGGTTACTACTCTAGCTACCCTGTGACGTCATGAGAAGGACGGGCTCTGAACCCACATATCATCTGATCAAAGATTGATTTGTCGGTGAGTCTCAATCCCCAACCATGATAAACGTCAGCCGGCTACTTCAATGCAGTAACCCTACCTTATTTCTCCTGTTTGGACCGTCTTCCGCTCAGAGTCGCATTTCAGCAGGATAAAGCCGCGTCATTTCACATAAGCCAGCGACGTCAAACAAGGCCACCGTGATCGGAAAACGAACCAAAGAGCGCAACATAAGGTAGGGTTGCTGCTCTGAGTTGCCCGGTGACGCGTGCATGAGAAGGGCAGGGCTCTGAACCCACAAATTATCTGATCAATGATTGGTTGGTAAGTCCCAAGACCCACCTCTCAGATGACGTCATCCGGTACTTCACAAACCAAAACTATCTTATGTTCTGTTTGGACCGTCTTTTACTCAGAGTCGCATTTCAGCAGTTGCCCAAGTTTTTTTTTATTATTATATTATTACCATAAGGAGTCTTTTAGCCAGCAGGACAAGAAAGGCCTCCGTGAGTCGGAAGAGGAATCAAACAGCACAACATAAGGTAGGTTGCTACTCAGAGTTGCCCTAGTGACGTCATGAGAAGGGCGGGATTTTGTACCTATAAACCATCTAACCAATGATTGGTCATCTCCGAGCCCCACCTATCACATGACGTCATCCGGCTACTTCAACGCAGCAACCCAACTTTATGTTCTCCTATTGGACCGTCTTCCGCCCAGAGTTGCATTTCAGCAGTTGACCTAGCTTATTAAAGAATCGCGATATTCACATGAATGAGCCAGCGAGGCCAAGAAAGGCAAAGTGAGCGGAAGAGAAACAAAAGACGACATCATAAGGTAGGTTTGCTATTCTGAGCTACAGCTTGACGTCATGAGGGAGGACCTCTGTAATCCACAAAATATCTGTCCAATGATTGTTTATACACAGGCACCGTCTATCAGATGACATCAGCCGGGTACTTCAACGCAGCAACCCTATCTTATGTTCCCCTATTGGACCGTCTTCCGCACAGAGTCGCATTTTCAGCAGTTGACCGAGCTTATTAAAGAGTCGATATTCACATGATGAGCCAGCGAGGCCAAGAAAGGCGACGTGAGTGGAAAGAGAAACCAACAGGACATCATAAAGTAGGTTGCTTCTCTGACTACCCGGTGACGTCAGAGAAGGGCGGGGCTCTGAACCACATATTACCTGATCAATGATTGGTCGTGAATCCCAATCCCCACTACAGCAACCCTACCTTATGTTCTCCTGTTTGGACCGTCTTTTACTCAGAGTCGCATTTCAGCAGTTGCCCGAGCTTTTTTATTATAATTATACCATAAGGAGTCTTCTAGCCAGCGAGGACAAGAAGGCCTCCGTGAGCGAAGAGGAACCAAACAGCACAACATAAGGTAGGGTGTTACTCTGAGTTGCCCGGGTGACGTCATGAGAAGGGCAGGGCTCTGAATCCACAAATTATCTGATCAATGATTGGTCGTAAGTCCCAAGCCCCACTTCTCAGATGACGTCATCAAGGTACTTCAACAAACCAAATCTCTCATGTTCATCTGTTTGGACCGTCTTCTACTCAGAGTCGCATTTCTGCATTGCCCAGCTTAATTTATTATTATTATTACCATAAGGAGTCTTCTAACCCACGAGGCCAAGAAAGGCCTCCGAGTTATCGGGATGACGTCAGAGAAAGGCGAAGCTTTGTATATACATACTATCGATCAATGATTGGTCGATCATGTGCAAAACAAACCAAACCCATCATAAGACTCCCTCCCGGTACTTCAAAGCAGCAACCGTACCTCATTTCTCCTGTTTTGGACCGTTTTTCCGCTCAAGTGCCCTTTTTCTTACCCTAAAGTGTCGTCATTAAAATGAGCAAGAGAGGCTAAGAAAGTCTGAGCTACCGTGACGTCATGAGAAGGGCGGGCCTGAACCCACAAATATCTGCCCAAAGATTTGGTCGGTCATGCTCAGCCCCGTCTATCAGATGACGTCAGCCGGTACTTCATAGCACAACCCAAACCCTTGTTTCTCATGTTTGGGCCGTCTTCCGCCAGAGTTATAAAGTTTCACAAGTTGATCGTTTTTTTCTTTTTTCCATGAGCAATTGACATTTCGCATGAGTCGGCGACGTCATGAAAGGCCACCGAGCGGGAAGAAGAACCAAACAGACATCATAAGGGGTTGCTAAATCTGACTAAACCCCGGGGGACGTCAGAGAAGGGGCTGGCTCTGAACCCACAAATATCTATCAAAGACTGGTCGGTGAGTCTCAATCCCCAACCATCATAAGACTCAGTCGCTACTTCAATCAGTAACCCTTTCCTTATGTTCTCTTGTTTGGGCCGCCTTCTGCTCAATCGCATTTCAGCAGAATAAAGCCGCCGTCATTTTACATAAGCCAGCGACGTCAAACAAGGCCACCGTGATCTGAAAAGGAACCAAACCAGCGCAACATAAGGTAGGGTTGCTTGCTCTGATTTGCCCGGGTGACGTCGTCATAAAGAAGGGCAGGGCTCCTGAACCCACAAATTATCTGATCAATGATTGGTTGGTAAGTCCCAAGACCCACCTATCAGATGACGTCACCCGGTACTTCAAAACCAAAAACTATCTTATGTTCTATTTGGACCTCTTTTTACTCAGAGTCGCATTTCAGCAGTTGCCCAGCTTTTTTTTTAATTATTATTATTACCATAAGGAGTCTTTAGCCAGCGAGGACAAGAAAGGCTCCGTGAGCGGAAGAGGAACCAAACAGACAACATAAGGTAGGTTGGTACTCTGAGTTGCCCGAGTGACGTCATGAGAAGGGGGATTTTGAAAACCTATAAACCATCTGATCCAATGATTGGTCATGTCCAAGCCCCACCTATCAGATGACGTCATCCGCCTACTTCAACGCAGCAACCGTACCTTTGTTCTCCATCTGGACCGCTCTTCCGCCCAGAGTCGCATTTCAGCAGTTGACCGAGCTTATTAAAGAGTCGACTTTCACATGAGTGAGCCAGCGAGCCAAGAAAGGCGACGTGAGCGGAAGAGAAACCAAACAGAACATCATAAGGTAGGGTTGCTACTCTGAGCTCCCGGGTGATGTCATGAGGGCGGAGCTCTGTAATCCACAAAATATCTGTCCAATTATTGGTTATGCCCAGGCCCCGTCTATCAGATGACGTCAGCTGGGTACTTCAACGTAGCAAACCTATCTTTTGTTCTTCAATTTGGACCGTCTTTCCGCACAGAGTCGCATTTTAGCAGTTGACCGAGCTTATTAAAAAGTCGATATTCACACATATGAGCCAGCGAGGCCAAGAAAGGCGACGTGAGGGAAGAGAAACCAAACAGGACATCATAAAGTAGGGTTACTACTCTGAGCTACCCGGTGACGTCATGAGAAGGACGGGGCTCTGAACCCACATATCATCTGATCAAAGATTGATTTGTCGGTGAGTCTCAATCCCCAACCATGATAAGACGTCAGCGGCTACTTCAATGCAGTAACCCTACTTAGTTCTCCTGTTTGGACCGTCTTCCGCCCAGAGTCGCATTTCAGCAGGATAAAGCCGTCGTCATTTCACATAAGCCAGCGACGTCAAAACAAGGCCACCGTGATCGGAAAACGAACCAAAGAGCGCAACATAAGGTAGGGTTGCTGCTCTGAGTTGCCCGGGGGACGTCGTCATGAGAAGGGCAGGGCTCTGAACCCACAAATTATCTGATCAATGATTGGTTGGTAAGTCCCAAGACCCACCTCTCAGATGACGTCATCCGGTACTTCAAACCAAACTTCATTTCTTTTGGACCGTCTTTCAGTCGCATTTCACAGTCCCAATTTATTTTCCTATTTGGACGTTATCGCCTAGGTTGCATTTCATGCAGTTGTGAACTGCTTATTAAAGATTGCGATATTCACATGAATTGAGCCCCAGCGAGGCCAAGAAAGGCAAGTGAGCGAAAAGAAACAAAAGCGACTTAAGGTAGGGTTGCTATTCTGAGCTACAGCTTGACGTCATGGAGGGGGAAACTCTCTTATCCACAAATATCTGTCCAATGATTGTTTATACACCGGCCCGTTATCAGATGGGCATCAGCCGGGTACTTCAACGCAGCAACCCCATCTTATGTTCCCCTATTTGGACCGTCTTCCGCACAGAGTCGCATTTCAGCAGTTGACCGAGCTTATTTAAAAAGTCGATTTCACATGAATGAGCCAGCGAGGCCAAGAAAGGCGAAGTGAGTGGAAGAGAAACCAAACAGGACATCATAAAGTAGGGGTTTCTTCTTGAGCTACCCGGGTGACGTCATGAGAAGGGCGGGGCTCTGAACCCACATATTACCTGATCAATGATTGGTCGGTGAATCCAATCCCCACTACAGCAACCCTACCTTATGTTCTCCTGTTTGGACCGTCTTTTACTCAGAGTCGCATTTCAGCAGTTCCCCGAGCTTTTTTTATTTTATATTATTACCATAAGAGTCTTCTAGCCAGCGAGGACAAGAAAGGCCTCCGTGAGCGGAAGAAGAACCAAACAGCACAACATAAGGTAGGGTTGTTACTTTGAGTTGCCCGGGTGACGTCATGAGAAGGCAGGGCTCTGAATCCACAAATTATCTGATCAATGATTGGTCGGTAAGTCCCAAGCCCCACTTCTCAGATGACGTCATCAAGGTACTTCAACAAACCAAATCTCTCATGTTCATCTGTTTGGACCGTCTTCTACTCAGAGTCGCATTTCTGCAGTTGCCCGAGCTTAATTTATTATTATTATTACCATAAGGAGTCTTCTAACCCACGAGGCCAAGAAAGGCCTCCGAGTTTATCGGGATGACGTCATGAGAAAGGCGAAGCTTTGTATATACATACTATCTGATCAATGATTGGTCGATCATGTGCAAGCACCACCTATCATAAGACGTCATCCGGGTACTTCAAAGCAGCAACCGTACCTCATGTTCTCCAGTTTGGACGGTTTCCGCTCAGAGTGCCCTTTTTCTTACCATAAAGTGTCGTCATTAAAACGAGCAAGAGAGGCTAAGAAAGTCTGAGCTACCGGTGACGTCATGAGAAGGGCGGGCTCTGAACCACAAAAATATCTGCCCAAAGATTTGGTCGGTCATGCTCAGGCCCCGTCTATCAGATGACGTCAGCCGGGTACTTCATAGCAGCAACCCTACCTTGTGTTCTCATGTTTGGACCGTCTTCCGCTCAGAGTTATATGTTTCACAAGTTGATCGTTTTTTTTCTTTTTTTCCATGAGCAATTGACATTTCGCATGAGTCAGCGACGTCATGAAAGGCACCGTGAGCGGAAGAAAAACCAAACAGGACATCATAAGGTAGGGTTGCTACTCTGAGCTACCCGGGTGACGTCATGAGAAGAGACTGGCTCTGAACCCACATAATATCTGATCAACGACTGGTCGGTGAGACTCAATCCCCAACCATCATAAGACGTCAGTCGGCTACTTCATGCAGTAACCCTAAACCTTATGTTCTCTTGTTTGGACTGCCTTCTGCTCAGAGTCGCATTTCAGCAGAATAAAGGCCGCCGTCATTTCACATAAGCCAGCGACCCTCAAACAAGGCCACCGTGATCTGAAAGGAACCAAACAGCGCAACATAAGTAGGGTTGCTACTCTGAGTTGCCCGGGTGACGTCGTCATGAAGAGGGCAGGGCTCTCTGATCCCATAATATTTCTGATTCAAATGATTGGTCGGGAAGTCCCAAGACCCACCTATCAGACGACGTCACCATTACTTCACTAAACCAAAACTATCTTATGTTCTATTTGGACCCTCTTTTTTACTAGAGTCATTTCAGCAGTTGCCCTAGCTTTTTTAATTATTATTATTACCATAAGGAGTCTTCTAGCCAGCGAGGCCAAGAAAGGCCTCCCTGAGCGGAAGAGGAACTAAACAGCACAACATAAGGTAAGGTTGCTACTCTGAGTTGCCCGAGTGACCATCATGAGAAGGGCGGGATTTTGTACCTATAAACCATCTGGACCAATGATTGGTCATGTCCAAGCCCCACCTATCAGATGACGTCATCCGGCTACTTCAACGCAGCAACCCCTACCTTATGTTCTCCTATTTGAACCGCCTTCCGCCCAGAGTCGCATTTCAGCAGTTGACCGAGCTTATCAAAGAGTCGACTTCACATGATGAGCCAGCGAGGCCAAGAAAGGCGACGTGAGCGGAAGAGAAACAAACAGAACATCATAAGGTAGGGTTGTACTCTTGAGCTCCCCGGTGATGTCATGAGGCGGAGCTCTGTAATCCAATAAGTATCTTTCCAATGATTGGTTATTCCAAACCCCGCCTATCAGATGACGTCAGCCAGGTACTTCAACGCAGCAACCCTCCCTTATTTCTCCTATTTGGACCGTCTTCCGCACAGAGTCGCATTTCAGCAGTGACCGAGCTTATTAAGAGTCGTCTTTCACATGAATGAGCCAGCGAGGCAAGAAAGGCGATCGTGAGCGGAAGAGAAACCAAACAGGACATCATAAGGTAGGGTTGCTACTCTGAGCTCCCGGGTGACGTCATGAGGTCGGAGCTCTGTAATCCACAAAAATATCTGTCCAATTATTGGTTATGCCCAGGCCCCGTCTATCAGATGACGTCAGCTAGGTACTTCAACGTAGCAACCTACTTATGTTCTCCTATTTAAAACGTCTTCTGCACAGAGTCGCATTTTAGCAGTTGACTGAGCTTATTAAAAAGTCGATATTTCACATGATATGAGCTCAGCTGAGGCCAAGAAAGGCGACGTGAGTGGAGAGAAAGAAACCAAACAGGACAGCATAAAGTAGGGTTACTACTCTGAGTACCCTGTGACGTCATGAGAAGGACGGGGATCTGAACCCACAATCATCTGATCAATGATTGTTTGTCGGTGAGTCTCAATCCCCAACCATGATAAGACGTCAGCCGGCTACTTCATGCAGTAACCCTACCTTATGTTTCTCCTGTTTGGACCGTCTTTCCGCTCAGAGTCGCATTTCAGCATGGATTAAAGCGTCGTCTCTTCACATGTCAAACAAGGCCACCGTGATCGGAAGAGAACCAAACAGCGCAACATAAGGTAGGGTTGCTACTCTGAGTTGCCGGTGACGTCGTCATGAAAGGGCAGGGCTCTCTGATCCCACAAATTACTGATCAATGATTGTCGGAAGTCCCAAGACCCGACTATCAGATGACGTCACCCAGTACTTCCAAACCAAAACTATCTATTCTATTTGACCCTCTTTTTTACTAGTCCCAGTCCATTTCAGCAGTTGCCCTAGCTTTTTAATTATCATTATTACCATAAGGGAGTCTTCTAGCCAGCGAGGCCAAGAAAGGCCTCCGTGAGCGGAAGAGGAACAAACAGCACAACATAAGGTAAGGTTGCTACTCTGAGTTGCCCGAGTGACGTCATGAGAAGGGCGGGATTTGTACCTATAAACCATCTGACCAATGATTGGTCATGTCCAAGCCCCACCTATCAATGACGTCATCCGGCTACTTCAACGCAGCAACCCTACCTTATGTTCTCCTATTTGGAACCGTCCTTCCGCACAGAGTCGCATTTCAGCAGTTGACCGAGCTTATTAAAGAGTCGACTTTCACATGAATGAGCCAGCGAGGCCAAGAAAGGCGACGTGAGCGGAAGAGAACCAAACAGGACATCATAAGGTAGGGTTGCTACTCTGAGCTCCCGGGTGAGTCATGAGGGCGGAGTCTGTAATCCAAAAATATCTGTCCAATTATTGGTTATGCCCAGGACCCCGTCCTATCAGATGACGTCAGCCTGGTACTTCAACGTAGCAACCCTATCTTTTTCTTCATTTTGGACCGTCTTCCGCACAGAGTCGCATTTAGCAGGATGAAGCTTATAAAAAAGTCATATTCACATATGAGCCAGCGAGGCAAGAAAGGCGACCGTGAGCGGAAGAGAAACCAAACAGGACATCATACAAAGGTTTTTTTTTTTTTTTTCTGATCAATGATTGGTCATGTCCAAGCCCTACCTATCAGATGACGTCATCCGGTACTTCAACGCAGCAACCTATCTATGTTCTTTTTGGACCGTCTTTCCGCACAGAGTCCCATTTCAGCAGTTGACCAAGTTTATTAAAGTCGATTATTCACAATGAATTAGCCAGCGAGGCCAAGAAAGGCCACCGTGAGCGGAAGAGGAACCAAACAGACATCATAAGGTAGGGTTGCTACTCTGAGCTCCCTGTGACGTCATGAGGGCGGGATCTGTACCTATAAACCATCTGATCCAATTATTGGTCATGCCCAGGCCCCGTCTATCAGATGACGTCATCCGGGTACTTCAACGCAGCAACCCTATCTTTATGTTCTTCAATTTGGACCGTCTTCCGCACAGAGTTCGCATTTAGCAGTTGCCCTAGCTTATAAAAATCGATATTCACATGTATGAGCCAGCGAGGCCAAGAAAGGCGAAGTGAGCGGAAGAGAAACCAAACAGGACATCATAAGTAGGGTTACTACTCTGAGCTACCGGTGACGTCATGAGAAGGACGGGCTCTGAACCCACATATCATCTGATCAAAGATTGATTTGTCGGTGAGTCTCAATCCCCAACCATGATAAGACGTCAGCCGGCTACTTCAATGCAGTAACCCTATCTTACATTCTCCTGTTTGGACCGTCTTCCGCCCAGAGTCGCATTTCAGCAGGATAAAGCCGTCGTCATTTCACATAAGCCAGCGACGTCAAACAAGGCCACCGTGATCGGAAAACGAACCAAGCAGCGCAACATAAGGTAGGGTTGCTACTCTGAGTTGCCCGGGTGACGTCGTCTTGAGAAGGGCAGGGCTCTGAACCCACAAATTATCTGATCAATGATTGGTTGGTAAGTCCCAAGACCCACGTCTCAGATGACGTCATCCGGGCACTTCAAACCAAAACTATCTTATGTTCTGTTTGGACCGTCTTTTACTCAGAGTCGCATTTCAGCAGTTGCCCAAGTTTTTTTTTTATTATTATTATTACCATAAGGAGTCTTTTAGCCAGCGACGACAAGAAAGGCCTCCGTGAGCGGAAGAGGAATCAAACAGCACAACATAAGGTATTGTTGCTACTCAGAGTTGCCCTAGTGACGTCATGAGAAGGGCGGGATTTTGTACCTATAAACCATCTAACCAATGATTGGTCATCTCCGAGCCCCCACCTATCACATGACGTCATCCGGCTACTTCAACGCAGCAACCCAACTTTATGTTCTCCTATTTGGACCGTCTTCCGCCCAGAGTTGCATTTCAGCAGTTGACCTAGCTTATTAAAGAATCGCGATATTCACATGAATGAGCCAGCGAGGCCAAGAAAGGCAAAGTGAGCGGAAGAGAAACAAAAGACGACATCATAAGGTAGGGTTGCTATTCTGAGCTACAGCTTGACGTCATGAGGGAGGACCTCTGTAATCCACAAAATATCTGTCCAATGATTGTTTATACACAGGCACCGTCTATCAGATGACATCAGCCGGGTACTTCAACGCAGCAACCCTATCTTATGTTCCCCTATTTGGACCGTCTTCCGCACAGAGTCGCATTTCAGCAGTTGACCGAGCTTATTAAAGAGTCGATATTCACATGAATGAGCCAGCGAGGCCAAGAAAGGCGACGTGAGTGGAAGGAGAAACCAAACAGGACATCATAAAGTAGGGTTGTTTCTCTGAGCTACCCGGGTGACGTCATGAGAAGGGCGGGGCTCTGAACCCACATATTACCTGATCAATGATTGGTCGGTGAATCCCAATCCCCACTACAGCAACCCTACCTTATGTTCTCCTGTTTGGACCGTCTTTTACTCAGAGTCGCATTTCAGCAGTTGCCCCGAGCTTTTTTTATTATTATATTATTAGCATAAGGAGTCTTCTAGCCAGCGAGGACAAGAAAGGCCTCCGTGAGCGGAAGAGGAACCAAACAGCACAACATAAGGTAGGGTTGTTACTCTGAGTTGCCCGGGTGGACGTCATGAGAAGGGCAGGGCTCTGAATCCACAAATTATCTGATCAATGATTGGTCGGTAAGTCCCAAGCCCCACTTCTCAGATGACGTCATCAAGGTACTTCAACAAACCAAATCTCTCATGTTCATCTGTTTGGACCGTCTTCTACTCAGAGTCGCATTTCTGCAGTTGCCCGAGCTTAATTTATTATTATTATTACCATAAGGAGTCTTCTAACCCACGAGGCCAAGAAAGGCCTCCGAGTTATCGGGATGACGTCATGAGAAAGGCGAAGCTTTGTATATACATGCTACTATCTGATCAATGATTGGTCGATCATGTGCAAGCACCACCTATCATAAGACGTCATCCGGGTACTTTAAAGCAGCAACCGTACCTCATGTTCTCCTGTTTGGACCGGTTTCCGCTCAGAGTGCCCTTTTTCTTACCATAAAGTGTCGTCATTAAAATGAGCAAGAGAGGCTAAGAAAGTCTGAGCTACCGGGTGACGTCATGAGAAGGGGGGGGGGCTCTGAACCCACAAAATATCTGCCCAAAGATTTGGTCGGTCATGCTCAGGCCCCGTCTATCAGATGACGTCAGCCGGGTACTTCATAGCCGCAACCCTACCTTGTGTTCTCATGTTTGGACCGTCTTCCGCTCAGAGTTATATGTTTCACAAGTTGATCGTTTTTTTTCTTTTTTTCCATGAGCAATTGACATTTCGCATGAGTCGGCGACGTCATGAAAGGCCACCGTGAGCGGATGAAGAACCAAACAGGACATCATAAGGTAGGGTTGCTACTCTGAGCTACCCGGGTGACGTCATGAGAAGGGACTGGCTCTGAACCCACATAATATCTGATCAACGACTGGTCGGTGAGTCTCAATCCCCAACCATCATAAGACGTCAGTCGGCTACTTCATTGCAGTAACCCTACCTTATGTTCTCTTGTTTGGACCGCCTTCTGCTCAGAGTCGCATTTCAGCAGAATAAAGCCGCCGTCATTTCACATAAGCCAGCGACGTCAAACAAGGCCACCGTGATCTGAAAAGGAACCAAACAGCGCAACATAAGGTAGGGTTGCTACTCTGAGTTGCCCGGGTGACGTCGTCATGAGAAGGGCAGGGCTCTCTGATCCCACAAATTATCTGATCAATGATTGGTCGGGAAGTCCCAAGACCCACCTATCAGACGACGTCACCCCATTACTTCACTAAACCAAAACTATCTTATGTTCTATTTGGACCCTCTTTTTTACTAGAGTCATTTCAGCAGTTGCCCTAGCTTTTTTAATTATTATTATTACCATAAGGAGTCTTCTAGCCAGCGAGGCACAAGAAAGGCCTCCGTGAGCGGAAGAGGAACTAAACAGCACAACATAAGGTAAGGTTGCTACTCTGAGTTGCCGAGTGACGTCATGAGAAGGGCGGGATTTTGTATCTATAAACCATCTGATCAATGATTGGTCATGTCCAAGCCCCACCTATCAGATGACGTCATCCGGCTACTTCAACGCAGCAACCCTACCTTATGTTCTCCTATTTGAACCGCCTTCCGCACAGAGTCGCATTTCAGCAGTTGACCGAGCTTATTAAAGAGTCGACTTTCACATGAATGAGCCAGCGAGGCCAAGAAAGGCGACGTGAGCGGAAGAGAAACCAAACAGGACATCATAAGGTAGGGTTGCTACTCTGAGCTCCCGGGTGACGTCATGAGGGCGGAGCTCTGTAATCCACAAAATATCTGTCCAATTATTGGTTATGCCCAGGCCCCGTCTATCAGATGACGTCAGCTGGGTACTTCAACGTAGCAACCCTATCTTTTGTTCTTCAATTTGGACCGTCTTTCCGCACAGAGTCGCATTTTAGCAGTTGACTGAGCTTATAAAAAAGTCGATATTCACATGTATGAGCCAGCGAGGCCAAGAAAGGCGACGTGAAGGGAAGAGAAACCAAACAGGACATCATAAAGTAGGGTTACTACTCTGAGCTACCCGGTGACGTCATGAGAAGGACGGGGCTCTGAACCCACATATCATCTGATCAAAGATTGATTTGTCGGTGAGTCTCAATCCCCAACCATGATAAGACGTCAGTCGGCTACTTCAATGCAGTAACCCTACCTTATGTTTTCCTGTTTGGACCGTCTTCCGCTCAGAGTCGCATTTCAGCAGGATAAAGCCGTGGTCATTTAACATAAGCCAGCGACGTCAAACAAGGCCACCGTGATCGGAAAACGAACGAAACAGCGCAACATAAGATAGGGTTGCTGCTCTGAGTTGCCCGGGTGACGTCGTCATGAGAAGGGCAGGGCTCTGAACCCATAAATTATCTGATCAATGATTGGTTGGTAAGTCCCAAGACCCACCTCTCAGATGACGTCATCTGGGTAATTCAAACCAAAACTATCTTATGTTCTGTTTGGACCGTCTTTGACTCAGAGTCGCATTTCAGCAGTTGCCCAAGTTTTTTTTTATTATTATTATTACCATAAGGAGTCTTTTAGCCAGCGAGGACAAGAAAGGCCTCCGTGAGCGGAAGAGGAATCAAACAGCACAACATAAGGTAGGGTTGCTACTCAGAGTTGCCCTAGTGACGTCATGAGAAGGGCGGGATTTTGTACCTATAAACCATCTAACCAATGATTGGTCATCTCCGAGCCCCACCTATCACATGACGTCATCCGGCTACTTCAACGAAGCAACCCAACTTTATGTTCTCCTATTTGGACCGTCTTCCGCCCAGAGTTGCATTTCAGCAGTTGACCTAGCTTATTAAAGAATCGCGATATTCACATGAATGAGCCAGCGAGGCCAAGAAAGGCAAAGTGAGCGGAAGAGAAACAAAAGACGACATCATAAGGTAGGGTTGCTATTCTGAGCTACAGCTTGACGTCATGAGGGAGGACCTCTGTAATCCACAAAATATCTGTCCAATGATTGTTTATACACAGGCACCGTCTATCAGATGACATCAGCCGGGTACTTCAACGCAGCAACCCTATCTTATGTTCCCCTATTTGGACCGTCTTCCGCACAGAGTCGCATTTCAGCAGCTGACCGAGCTTATTAAAGAGTCGATATTCACATGATTGAGCCATCGAGGCCAAGAAAGGCGACGTGAGTGGAAGAGAAACCAAACAGGACATCATAAAGTAGGGTTGTTTCTCTGAGCTACCCGGGTGACGTCATGAGAAGGGCGGGGCTCTGAACCCACATATTACCTGATCAATGATTGGTCGGTGAATCCCAATCCCCACTACAGCAACCCTACCTTATGTTCTCCTGTTTGGACCGTCTTTTACTCAGAGTCGCATTTCAGCAGTTGCCCGAGCTTTTTTTATTATTATATTATTAGCATAAGGAGTCTTCTAGCCAGCGAGGACAAGAAAGGCCTCCGTGAGCGGAAGAGGAACCAAACAGCACAACATAAGGTAGGGTTGTTACTCTGAGTTGCCCGGGTGACGTCATGAGAAGGGCAGGGCTCTGAATCCACAAATTATCTGATCAATGATTGGTCGGTAAGTCCCAAGCCCCACTTCTCAGATGACGTCATCAAGGTACTTCAACAAACCAAATCTCTCATGTTCATCTGTTTGGACCGTCTTCTACTCAGAGTCGCATTTCTGCAGTTGCCCGAGCTTAATTTATTATTATTATTACCATAAGGAGTCTTCTAACCCACGAGGCCAAGAAAGGCCTCCGAGTAATCGGGATGACGTCATGAGAAAGGCGAAGCTTTGTATATATATACTACCTGATCAATGATTGGTCGATCATGTGCAAGCACCACCTATCATAAGACGTCATCCGGGTACTTCAAAGCAGCAACCGTACCTCATGTTCTCCTGTTTGGACCGGTTTCCGCTCAGAGTGCCCTTTTTCTTACCATAAAGTGTCGTCATTAGAATGAGCAAGAGGCTAAGAAAGTCTGAGCTACCGGGTGACGTCATGAGAAGGGCGGGGCTCTGAACCCACAAAATATCTGCCCAAAGATTTGGTCGGTCATGCTCAGGCCCCGTCTATCAGATGACGTCAGCCGGGTACTTCATAGCAGCAACCCTACCTTGTGTTCTCATGTTTGGACCGTCTTCCGCTCAGAGTTATATGTTTCACAAGTTGATCGTTTTTTTTCTTTTTTTCCATGAGCAATTGACATTTCGCATGAGTCGGCGACGTCATGAAAGGCCACCGTGAGCGGAAGAAGAACCAAACAGGACATCATAAGGTAGGGTTGCTACTCTGAGCTACCCGGGTGAGGTCATGAGAAGGGACTGGCTCTGAACCCACATAATATCTGATCAACGACTGGTCGGTGAGTCTCAATCCCCAACCATCATAAGACGTCAGTCGGCTACTTCAATGCAGTAACCCTACCTTATGTTCTCTTGTTTGGACCGCCTTCTGCTCAGAGTCGCATTTCAGCAGGATAAAGCCGCCGTCATTTCACATAAGCCAGCGACGTCAAACAAGGCCACCGTGATCTGAAAAGGAACCAAACAGCGCAACATAAGGTAGGGTTGCAACTCTGAGTTGCCCGGGTGACGTCGTCATGAGAAGGGCAGGGCTCTCTGATCCCACAAATTATCTGATCAATGATTGGTCGGGAAGTCCCAAGACCCACCTATCAGACGACGTCACCCCATTACTTCACTAAACCAAAACTATCTTATGTTCTATTTGGACCCTCTTTTTTACTAGAGTCATTTCAGCAGTTGCCCTAGCTTTTTTAATTATTATTATTACCATAAGGAGTCTTCTAGCCAGCGAGGCCAAGAAAGGCCTCCGTGAGCGGAAGAGGACCTAAACAGCATAACATAAGGTAAGGTTGCTACTCTGAGTTGTCCGAGTGACGTCATGAGAAGGGCGGGATTTTGTACCTATAAACCATCTGATCAATGATTGGTCATGTCCAAGCCCCACCTATCAGATGACGTCATCCGGCTACTTCAACGCAGCAACCCTACCTTATGTTCTCCTATTTAAAACGTCTTCCGCACAGAGTCGCATTTCAGCAGTTGACCGAGCTTATTAAAGAGTCGACTTTCACATGAATGAGCCAGCGAGGCCAAGAAAGGGAACGTGAGCGGAAGAGAAACCAAACAGGACATCATAAGGTAGGGTTGCTACTCTGAGCTCCCGGGTGACGTCACGAGGGCGGAGCTCTGTAATCCACAAAATATCTGTCCAATTATTGGTTATGCCCAGGCCCTGTCTATCAGATGACGTCAGCTGGGTACTTCAACGTAGCAACCCTATCTTTTGTTCTTCAATTTGGACCGTCTTTCCGCACAGAGTCGCATTTTAGCAGTTGACTGAGCTTATGAAAAAGTCGATATTCACATGTATGAGCCAGCGAGGCCAAGAAAGGCGACGTGAGGGGAAGAGAAACCAAACAGGACATCATAAAGTAGGGTTACTACTCTGAGCTACCCTGTGACGTCATGAGAAGGACGGGGCTCTGAACCCACATATCATCTGATCAAAGATTCATTTGTCGGTGAGTCTCAATCCCCAACCATGATAAGACGTCAGTCGGCTACTTCAATGCAGTAACCCTACCTTATGTTCTCCTGTTTGGACCGTCTTCCGCTCAGAGTCGCATTTCAGCAGGATAAAGCCGTCGTCATTTCACATAAGCCAGCGACGTCAAACAAGGCCACCGTGATCGGAAAACGAACCAAAGAGCGCAACATAAGGTAGGGTTGCTGCTCTGAGTTGCCCGGGTGACGTCGTCATGAGAAGGGCAGGGCTCTGAACCCACAAATTATCTGATCAATGATTGGTTGGTAAGTCCAAAGACCCACCTCTCAGATGACGTCATCCGGGTACTTCAAACCAAAACTATCTTATGTTCTGTTTGGACCGTCTTTTACTCAGAGTCGCATTTCAGCAGTTGCCCAATTTTTTTTCTTATTATTATTATTACCATAAGGAGTCTTTTAGCCAGCGAGGACAAGAAAGGCCTCCGTGAGCGGAAGAGGAATCAAACAGCACAACATAAGGTAAGGTTGCTACTCAGAGTTGCCCTAGTGAAGTCATGAGAAGGGCGGGATTTTGTACCTATAAACCATCTAACCAATGATTGGTCATCTCCGAGCCCCACCTATCACATGACGTCATCCGGCTACTTCAACGCAGCAACCCAACTTTATGTTCTCCTATTTGGACCGTCTTCCGCCCAGAGTTGCATTTCAGCAGTTGACCTAGCTTATTAAAGTTTTAATCGCATTTCAGCAGGATAAAGCCGTTGTCATTTCACATAAGCCAGCGAGGTCAAACAAGGCCACCGTGAGCGGAAGAGGAACCAAACAGCGCAACATAAGGTAGGGTTGCAACTCTGAGTTGCCCGGGTGACGTCGTCATGAGAAGGGCAGGGCTCTCTGATCCCACAAATTATCTGATCAATGATTGGTCGGGAAGTCCCAAGACCCACCTATCAGATGACGTCACCCCATTACTTCACTAAACCAAAACTATCTTATGTTCTATTTGGACCCTTTTTTTTACTAGTCATTTCAGCAGTTGCCTTAGCTTTTTTAATTATTATTATTACCATAAGGAGTCTTCTAGCCAGCGAGGACAAGAAAGGCCTCCGTGAGCGGAAGAGGAATCAAACAGCACAACATAAGGTAAGGTTGCTACTCTGAGTTGTCCGAGTGACGTCATGAGAAGGGCGGGATTTTGTACCTATAAACCATCTAACCAATGATTGGTCATCTCCGAGCCCCACCTATCACATGACGTCATCCGGCTACTTCAACGCAGCAACCCTACTTTATGTTCTCCTATTTGGACCGTCTTCCGCCCAGAGTTGCATTTCAGCAGTTGACCTAGCTTATTAAAGAATCGCGATATTCACATGAATGAGCCAGCGAGGCCAAGAAAGGCAAAGTGAGCGGAAGAGAAACAAAAGACGACATCATAAGGTAGGGTTGCTATTCTGAGCTACAGCTTGACGTCATGAGGGAGGAGCTCTGTAATCCACAAAATATCTGTCCAATGATTGTTTATACACAGGCACCGTCTATCAGATGACATCAGCCGGGTACTTCATAGCAGCGACCCTATCTCATGTTTTCCTGTTTGGACCATCATCCGCTCAGAGTTGGGAACTAAATAGCACAACATATGTAAGGTTGCTACTCTGAGTTGCCCGAGTGACGTCATGAGAAGGGCGGGATTTTGTACCTATAAACCATCTAACCAATGATTGGTCGGTCATGCCCAAGAGCCACCTATCAGATGTCGTCATCCGGCTACATCATTGCAGTAACCCTACCTTATGCTCTCCTGTTTGGACCGTCTTCCGCTCAGAGTCGTATTTCAGCAGGATAAAGCCGTCGTCATTTCACATAAGCCAGCGAGGTCAAATAAGGCTACCGTGATCGGAAAAGGAACCAAACAGCGCAACATAAGATAGTGTTGCTACTCTGAGTTGCCCGGGTGACGTCGTCATGAGAAGGGCAGGGCTCTGAACCCACAAATTATCTGATCAATGATTGGTCGGTAAGTCCAAAGACCCACCTCTCAGATGACGTCATCCTGGTACTTCACCAAACCGAAACTATCTTATGTTCTGTTTGGACCGTCTTTTACTCAGAATCGCATTTCAGCAGTTGCCCGAGCTGTTTTTATTATCATTATTACCATAAGGAGTCTTGTAGCCAGCGAAGGACAAGAAAGGCCTCCGTGAGCGGAAGAGGAATCAAACAGCACAACATAAGGTAAGGTTGCTACTCTGAGTTGCCATAGTGACGTCATGAGAAGGGCGGGGTTTTGTACCTATAAACCATCCAACCAATGATTGGTCATGTCCAAGCCCCACCTATCAGATGAAGTCTCAGGCTACTTCAACGCAGCAACCCTACCGTATGTTCTCCTATCTAGGCCGTCTTCCGCACAGAGTCGCATTTCAGCAGTTGACCGAGCTTATTAAAGAGCCAACACTTACATGAATGAGCCAGCGAGGCCAAGAAAGGCGACGTGAGCGGAAGAGAAACCAAACAGGACATCATAAGGTAGGGTTGCTACTCTGCGACGTCATGAGGAGGGCGGAGTTCTGTAAACCAGAAAATATTTGAACAATGACTGATGGTTATGCCCAGGCCCCACCTATCAGATGGGTAATTCAACACTGCAACCCTCTCTTATGTTCTCCTGTTTGAACCGTCTTCCGCTCGGAGTCGCATTTCAGCAGGATAAAGCCGACGTCATTTCACATAAGCCAGCGAGGTCAAACAAGGCCACCGTGATCGGAAGAGGAACCAAACAGCACAACATAAGGTAGGGTTGCTGCTCTGAGTTGCCCGGTTGACGTCGTCATGAGAAGGGCAGGGCTCTCTGATCCCACAAATTATCTGATCAACGATTGGTCGGTAAGTCCTAAGACCCACCTATCAGATGACGTCATCCGGGTACTTCACCAAACCAAAACTAACTTATGTTCTGTTTGGACCGTCTTTTACTCAGAGTCGCATTTCAGCAGTTGCCCGAGCTTTTTTTTTATTATTATTACCATAAGGAGTCTTCTAGCCAGCGAGGCCAAGAAAGGCCTCCGTGAGCGGAAGAGGAATCAAACAGCACAACATAAGGTAGGGTTGCTGCTCTGAGTTGCCCGAGTGACGTCATGAGAAGGGCGGGATTTTGTACCTATAAACCATCTGACCAATGATTGGTCATGTCCAAGCCCCACCTATCAGATGACGTCATCCGGCTACTTCAACGCAGCAACCCTACCTTATATTCTCCTATTTGGACCGCCTTCCGCACAGAGTCGCATTTCACCAGTCGACCGAGCTTATTAACGAGTCAACATTCTCATGAATGAGCCAGCGAGGCCAAGAAAGGCGACGTGAGCGGAAGAGAAACCAAACAGGACATCATAAGGTAGGGTTGCTTCTCTGAGCTTCTCTGAACATAAGAGAGGGTTACTGTGTAGAAGTACCCATCTGATTGGTGGGGCCTGAGCATAACCACCAGTCATTGTTCAGATTTTTTTTGGTTTACAGAACTCCGCCCTTCTCATGACGTCACCCGGGTACCTCAGAGTAGCAACCCTACCTTATGATGTCCTGTTTGGTTTCTCTTCCGCTCACGTCGCCTTTCTTGGCCTCGCTGGCTCATTCATGTGAATATCAACTCTTTAATAAGCTCGGTCAACTGCTGAAATGCGACTCTGTGCGGAAGGCGGTCCAAATAGGAGAATATAAGGTAGGGTTGCTTCGTTGAAGTAGCCGGATGACGTTATCTGATGGGTGGAGCCTGTTTATAACCATTCATTGGACAGATATTTTGTGGATTACAGAGCTCCACCCTCATGACGTCACCCGGGAGATCAGAGAAGGAACCCGACCTTATGATGTCCTGTTTGGTTTCTCTTCTGCTCACGTCGCCTTTCTTGGCCTCGTTGGCTCATTCATGTGAAAGTCGACTCTTTAATAAGCTCGGTCAACTGCTGAAATGCGATTCTGTGCGGAAGACGGTCCAAATAGGAGAACATAAGGTAGGGTTGCTGCGTTGAAGTAGCCGGATGACGTCATCTGATAGGTAGGGCTTGGACATGACCAATCATTGGTTAGATGGTTTATAGGTACAAAATCCCGCCCTTCTCATGACCTCACTCGGGCAACTCAGACTAGCAACCTTACCTTATGTTGTGCTGTTTAGTTCCTCTTCCCCTCATGGAGGCCTTTCTTGGCGTCGCCGAGTCATGCGAAATGAGAATTGTTTATGGTAAGAAAAAAAGAAAACACTTTCAACTGGTGAAACACAACTCTAAGCGGAAGACGGTCCAAACAGGAAAACATAAGATAGGGTTGCTGCTATGAAGTACCCGGCTGAGGTCATCTGATAGCTGGCGCTGGGGGATGACCGACCAATCATTGATCGGTCAACTGATGAAATGCGACACTGGGCGGAAGACAGTCCAAATAGGCGACCATAAATATGGTAGGGTTGCTGCATTGAAGTAGCCGGCTGACGTATTCTGATAGTTGGGATTGGGATTCACCGACCAATCATTGATCAGATAATATGTGGGATCAGAGCCCGGCCCTTCTCATGACGTCACCCAGGTAGCTCAGAGAAGCAACCCTACCTTATGTTGTGCCGTTTCCTTCCTCTTCCGATCACGGTGGCCTTGCTTGACCTCGCTGGATTATGTGAAATGAGTGCGGCTTTATCCTGCTGAAATGCGACTCCGTGCGGAAGACGGTCCAAAAAGGAAAACATAAGAGAGGGTTGCTGTGTTGAAGTATCCATCTGATTGGTGGTTCCTGGGCATAACCACCAGTCATTGTTCAGATGTTTTGTGGTTTACAGAACTCCGCCCTGCTCATGACGTCACCCGGGTAGCTCAGAGTAGCAACCCTACCTTATGATGTCCTGTTTGGTTTCGCTTCCTCTCGTGTCGCCTTTCTTTCCCTCTCTGGCTCATTCATGTGAATGTCGTCAATTCTTTATTAAGGTCGTCGGTCAACTGCTGAAGTGCGACTCTTTGCGGAAGACGTTGTAAATAGGAGAACATAAGATTGGGTTGCTGCGTTGAAGTGCCCAGCTGACGTCATCTGATAGACGGGGCCTGGGCATAACCAATCATTGGACAGATATTTTGTGGATTACAGAGCTCCGCTCTCATGACGTCACCCGGGAGCTAAGAATAGCAACCCTACCTTATGATGTCCTGTTTGGTTTCTCCTCCGCTCACGGTGGACTTTCTTGGCCTCGCTAGCTTATTCATGTGAGTGTTGCTGACTCATTGATAAGCTCGGTCAACTGCTGAAATGCGACTCTGGGCGGAGGACGATCCAAAAAGGAGAACATAAGGTAGGGTTGTTGCATTGAAGTAGCCGGCTTACGTCTTCTGATAGGTGGGTATTGGGAGTCACCGACCAATCATTGATCAGATAATATGTTGGTTCAGAGCCCCGCCCTTCTCATGACGTCACCCGGGTAGCTCAGAGAAGCAACCCTACCTTATGTTGTGCTGTTTGCTTCCTCTTCCGATCACGGTGACCTTGCTTGATTGATATCACTGGCTTATGTGAAGTGACTGCGGCCTACCTTATGATGTCATGTTTGGTTTCTCTTCCGCTCAAATTGCCTTTCTTGGCCTCGCTGGCTCATTCATGTGAATGAATATCGACTAAAGATATTCAACTGCTCGGTCAACTACTGAAATGCGACTATGTGTGGAAGACGGTCCAAATAGGAGAACATAAGGTAGGGTTGCTGCGTTGAAGTACCCGGATGACGTCATCTGATAGGTGGGGATTGAACATGACCAATCATTGATCAGATGGTTTATAGGTACAAAATCCCGCCCTTCTCATGATGTCACTCGGGCAACTCAGAGTAGCAACCCTACCTTATGTTGTGCTGTTTGGTTCCTCTTCCGCTCACGGAGGCCTTTCTTGGGGTCGCTGGCTAGAAGACTCCATATGGTAATAATAATAAAAAAAAGAAAAAGCTGGGGCAACCGCTGAAATGCGACTCTGAGTAAAAGACGGTCCAAACAGAACATAAGATAGTTTTGGTTTGGTGAAGTACCCGGCTGACGTCATCTGAGAGGCGGGTCTTGGGACTTACCGACCAATCATTGATCAGATAATTTGTGGGTTCAGAGCCCTGCCCTTCTCATGACGACGTCACCCGGGCAACTCAAAGTAGCAACCCTACTACCTTATGTTGCGTTGTTTGGTTCCTTTTCCGATCACGGTGGCCTTGTTTGACCTCGCTGGCTTATGTGAGTGAAATGACGACGGTTTTATCCTGCTGAAATGCGACTCTGAGCGGAAGACGGTCCAAACAGGAGAACATAAGGTAGGGTTACTGCATTGAAGTAGCCGGCTGACGTATTATGATGGTTGGGGATTGAGACTCGCCGACAAATCAATCTTTGATCAGATGATATGTTGGTTCAGAGCCCCGTCCTTCTCATGACGTCACCGGGGAGCTCAGAGTAGTAACCCTACTTTATGATGTCCTGTTTGGTTTCTCTTCCCCTCACGTCGCCTTTCTTGGCCTCGCTGGCTCATTCATGTGAATATCGACAAAAGATATTCAACTGCTCGGTCAACTGCTGAAATGCGACTCTGTGCGGAAGGCGGTATAAATAGGAGAACATAAGGTAGGGTTGCTGCGTTGAAGTAGCCGGATGACGTCGTCTGATAGGTGGGGCTTGGACATGACCAATCATTGGTTAGATGGTTTATACGTACAAAATCCCTCCCTTCTCATGACGTCACTCGGGCAACACGGAGTAGCAACCTTACCTTATGTTGTGCTGTTTGATTCCTCTTCCGCTCACTGAGGCTTTTCTTGTCTTCACTGGCTAGAAGACTCCTTATGGCAATAATGATTATAATAAAAGCTCGGGCAACTGCTGAAATGCGACTCTGAGTAAAAGACGGTAAAAACAGAACATAAGATAGTTTCGGTTTAGTGAAGTACCCGGATGACGTCATCTGAGAGGTGGGTCTTGGCACTTACCGACCAATCGTTGATCAGATAATTTGTGGGATCAGAGAGCACTGCACTTCTCATGACGACGTCCACAAGGCAACTCAGAGTAGCAACCCTATCTTATGTTGCGCTGTTTGGTTTCTTTTCCGATCACGGTGGCCTTGTTTGACCTCGCTGGCTTATGTGAAATGACGGCGGCTTTATCCTGCTGAAACGCGACTCCGAGCGGAAGACGGTCCAAACAGGAGAGTATATGAGAGGGTTGCAGTGTTGAAGTACCCATCTGATAGGTGGGGCCTGGGCATAACCACAATTCATTGTTCAAATATTTTGTGGTTTACAGAACTCCGCCCTCCTGAAGATGTCACAGGGGTAGCTCAGAGTAGGAACCCTACCTTATGATGTCATGTTTGGTTTTTCTTCCGCTCACGTCGCCTTTCTTGACCTCGCTGGCTCATTCATGCGAATATCGACTCTTTGATAAGCTCAGTCAACTGCTGAAATGCGACTCTGTGCGGAAGACGGTCCAAATAGGAGAACATAAGGTAGGGTTGCTTCGTTGAAGTAGCCGGAGACGTCATCTGATAGGTGGGGCTTGGACATGACCAATCATTGGTCAAATGGTTTATAGGTACAAAATCCCGCCATTCTCATGACGTTACTTGGGCAACTCAGAGTAGCAAACTAACCTTATGTTGTGCTGTTTGATTACTCTTCCGCTCACGGAGGCCTTTCTTGTCTTCGCTGGCTAGAAGACTTATTAGGGTAATAATAATAGAAAAGAAAAAAAAAAGCTCGTGCAACTGGTGAAATACGACTCTGATTAAAAGATGTTCCAAATAGAACATAAGATAGTTTTGTTTTGATGAAGTACCCAGATGACTGTTTGGTTCCTCTTCCAATCACGGTGGCCTTGTTTGACATCGCTGGCTTATGTGAAATAACAACGGCCTTTATCCTGCTGAAATGCGACTCTGAGCGGAAGGCGGTCCAAACAGGAAAACATAAGATAAGGTCGCTATGTTGAAGTACCCAGCTGACGTCATGTTATAGACGGGGCCTGGGTATAACCAATCATTGGACAGACATTTTGTGGATTACAGAGCTCCGCCCTCATGAAGTCATCCGGGAGCTCAGACTAGCAACCCTATGATGTCCTGTTTGGTTTCTCTTCTGCTCACGTCGCGTTTCTTGGCCTCGCTGGCTCATTCATGTGAAAGTCGACTCTTTAATAAGCTCGGTCAACTGCTGAAATGCGTTTCTGTGCGGAAGGCGGTCCAAATAGGAGAACATAAGGTAGGGTTGCTGCGTTGAAGTAGCAGGATCACGTCATCTGATAAGATGGGCTTGGACATGACCAATAAATCATTGGTCAGATGGTTCAAGTTACAAAATCCCGCCCTTCTTATGACGTCACTCGGGCAACTCAGAGTAGCAACCTTACCTTATGTTGTGATGTTAATTCCTCTTCCGCTCACGGAGGCCTTTCTTGGCCTCGCCAACTCATGCAAAATGAGAAATGTTTATGGTAAAAAAAAAAAAAAAAACACGATCAGCTGGTGAAACCCAACTCTGAGCGGATGATGGTCCAAACAGGAAAACATAAGATAGGGTTGCTGCTATGAAGTACCCGGCTGACGTCATCTGATAGAAGGGGCCTGTGTATAACCAATCATTGGACAAACACTTTGTGGATTACAGAGCTCCGCCCTCATGACGTCACCCTGAAGCTCAGAATAGCAACCCTACCTTATGATGTCCTGTTTCGATTCTCTTTCGATCACGGTGGCCTTTCTTGGCCTCGCTGGCTCATTCATGTCAGTATTGACTCTTTGATGAGCTCGGTCAACTGCTGAAATGCGACACTGGGCGGAAAACAGTCCAAATAGGCGAACATAAAATAAGGTAGGGTTGCTGCATTGAAGTAGCTGGCTGACGTATTCTGATAGGTGGGGATTGGGATTCACCGACCAATCATTGATCAGATAATATGTGGGATCAGAGCCCGCCCTTCTCATGACGTCACCCAGGTAGCTCAGAGAAGCAACCCTAACTTATGTTGTGCCGTTTCCTTCCTCTTCCGATCACGGTGGCCTTGCTTGACCTCGCTGGATTATGTGAAATGAGTGCGGCTTTATCCTGCTGAAATGCGACTCCGTGCGGAAGACGGTCCAAAAAGGAGAACATAAGAGAGGGTTGCTGTGTTGAAGTACCCATCTGATTGGTGGTTCCTGGGCATAACCACCAGTCATTGTTCAGATGTTTTGTGGTTTACAGAACTCCGCCCTCCTCATGACGTCACAGGGGTAACTCAGAGTAGCAACCCTACCTTATGATGTCATGTTTGGTTTCTCTTCCGCTCACGGTGGCCTTTCTTGGCCTCGCTGGCTCATTCATGTGAGTGTTGACTCTTTGATAAGCTCGGTCAACTGCTGAAATGCGACTCTGTTCGGAAGACGGTCCAAACAGGATAACATAAGAGAGGGTTGCTGTGTTGAAGTACCCATCTGATAGGTGGGACCTGGGCATAACCACCAGTCATTGTTGAAATATTTTGTGGTTTACAGAACTCCGCCCTCCTTCTGACGTCACCCGGTTAGCTCAGATTAGCTTATGATGTCATGTTTGGTTTGTCTTCTGCTCATGTCGCCTTTCTTGGCCTCGCTGGCTCATTCATGTGAGTGTTAACTCTTTAATAAGCTCGGTCAACTGCTGAAATGCGACTCTGGGCGGAAGACGGTTCAAATAGGAGAACATAAGGTAGGGTTGCTTCGTTGAAGTAGCCGGAGACGTCATCTGATTGGTGGGGATTGAACATGACCAATCATTGGTCAGATGGTTTATAGGTACAAAATCCCGCCCTTCTCATGATGTCACTCGGGCAACTCAGAGTAGCAACCTTACCTTATGTTGTGCTGTTTAGTTCCTCTTCCGCTCACGGAGGCCTTTCTTGTCCTCGCTGGCTAGAAGACTCCTTAAGGTGATAATAATAATAATAAAAAAAAGCTGGGGCAACCGCTGAAATGCGACTCTGAGTAAAAGACGGTCCAAACAGAACATAAGATAGTTTTGGTTTGGTGAAGTACCCGGCTGACGTCATCTGATAGACGGGGCCTGAGCATGACCGACCAAATCTTTGGGCAGATATTTTGTGGGTTCAGAGCCCCGCCCTTCTCATGACGTCACCCGGTAGCTCAGACTTTCTTAGCCTCTCTTGCTCATTTTAATGACGACACTTTATGGTAAGAAAAAGGGCACTCTGAGCGGAAACCGGTCCAAACAGGAGAACATGAGGTACGGTTGCTGCTTTGAAGTACCCGGATGACGTCTTATGATTGGTGGTGCTTGCACATGATCGACCAATCATTGATCAGATAGTATGTATATACAAAGCTTCGCCTTTCTCATGACGTCATCCCGATAACTCGGAGGCCTTTCTTGGCCTCGTGGGTTAGAAGACTCCTTATGGTAATAATGATAATAAATTAAGCTCGGGCAACTGCAGAAATGCGACTCTGAGTAGAAGACGGTCCAAACAGATGAACATGAGAGATTTGGTTTGTTGAAGTACCTTGATGACGTCATCTGAGAAGTGGGGCTTGGGACTTACCGACCAATCATTGATCAGATAATTTGTGGATTCAGAGCCCTGCCCTTCTCATGACGTCACCCGGGCAACTCAGAGTAACAACCCTACCTTATGTTGTGCTGTTTGGTTCCTCTTCCGCTCACGGAGGCCTTTCTTGTCCTCGCTGGCTAGAAGACTCCTTATGGTAATAATATAATAATAAAAAAAGCTCGGGCAACTGCTGAAATGCGACTCTGAGTAAAAGACGGTCCAAACAGGAGAACATAAGGTAGGGTTGCTGTAGTGGGGATTGGGATTCACCGACCAATCATTGATCAGGTAATATGTGGGTTCAGAGCCAGTCCCTTCTCATGACGTCACTCGGGTAGCTCAGAGAAGCAACCCTACTTTATGATGTCCTGTTTGGTTTCTCTTCCACTCACGTCGCCTTTCTTGGCCTCGCTGGCTCCTCATTCATGTGAATATCGACTCTTTAATAAGCTCGGTCAACTGCTGAAATGCGACTCTGTGTGGAAGACGGTCCAAATAGGAGAAGAAAAGATACGGTTGCTGCGTTGAAGTACCCAGCTGACGTCATCTGATAGGCGGGGCCTGGGCATAACCAATCATTGGACAGATACTTTGTGGATTACAGAGCTCCGCCATCATGACGTCACGCGGGAGCTCAGAGTAGGAACCCTACCTTATGATGTCCTGTTTGGTTTCTCTTCCGCTCCCGTCGATTGGCGAAGGCGAGAGGTCAGGTTATGAAAGAATGTTAGAAATGGCTTCCATCAGTTTCTACCCTGTCTACTCTAAAAATTTTGGGTTATTAGAACTTAAAGATTTATGAGTAAATGATACTGAAAGTTGGTTTAAAGTTGCCTGACCCAACATAACAACACCTTGGTAATGGTGACCTGATGAAGGATACTGAACCTAACCTAACCTATATTAACACCTGACTACTGATTATATGATCAAGGATGCCTTAGCTATCCTAACTTTAACGTTAAGCTCTATCTCACTTTCCTTAACCTTCATTTTAAGGATAACATCAAAAGGGAAAACTCTTTAACATCGACGATAATATATTCTATGTACTCAAGTGATTAAAGTGGGTGGAGCCGTCCCAACATTACTTAGTAAAAATGGTCCTGGATAAGCAACACAAACGTATTAGGCTTTTATGATTTCTTTTTATCTTCTGTTTGATTTTGATGGAGAACAAATTTCATTATAACTTGAAAACTTATTGCCCTCTAGATGTAATTTAATTTGCTAATTTCAACCAATGGAATAAATACAAAGATTTTCACCACTATTCAGCATTTTATCTTTCTTTAATAAGCACCTCTTTTGTACTTATGATACACTCCTTCCATTTTATTGATATCTGCACACACACACACACACACACACACACACACACACACACACACACACACACACAAACAAACACACACATATGTATATTCCTATGAGTCCACGGGAAAAATGAAACACGAAAAGCTCCCAAGTGCACTTTCGTGTAATAATCACATCATCAGGGGAGACACAAGAGAGAAATATAACAGTCAGTTGATATACATCGAGGAGGCGAAACTAGGACGCCTTTTGGGAAACAAGTGATTATCCAAAACATACAACGAGCGTTCATAAACTTATCATTTTACATATCTTATCAACAATAAAGTTTTCTAATTTGTATAGCCCATCACTAATATTAAATTTATAATTCTTTGTGTATTTAAAAACAGAAGATTCAATGATATTTCTCTTGGCAATAGAGTTAGAGTTAATAACTGAGATGGCGTTACTCTAGTCAATACAATGATCATAGTTTTTAACATGATTAAACAAGGCATTTGATTCTTGTCCCGTTCTTATACTATATTTATGTTGCTTAAGTATTACAGAAAGTTCTTTACCAGTCTGACCAACATAAAATGTCTTGTTTAATCATTTTAAAAACTCTGAATATTGTATTGACTGGAGTAACGCCATCTCAGTTATTAACTCTACCTCTATTACCCTGAGATATATGATTGAATCTTCTATTATTAAATACACAAAGAATTATAATCTTAATATTAGTGATGGTCGATACAAATTAGATAACTTTATTGTTGAGAAGATTTGTAAAATGATAAGTTTATGAACGCTCGTTGTATGTTTTCCCACTTCCCACTTCCCTCATCCACAAGAGACTGCATACTTGCACATCTTTCCAAAAATTTTGCATTCACCTCCCAAACAGCCTCATCCATAAACAAATTAAACAACCATGGAGATATCACACACCCCTGCCGCAAACCAATATTCACTGAAAACTAATCACTTTCCTCTCTTCCCACGCGTACACATGCCTTACATCCTCGATTAAAACTTTTCAATGCTTCTAACAACTTACCTCCCACACCATATATTCTTAATACCTTCCACAGAGCATCCCTATCAACTCAATCATATGCCTTCTCCAGATCCATAAATGCTACATACAAATCCATTTGCTTTTCTAAGTATTTTTCACATACATTCTTCAAAGCAAACACCTGATCCACACATCCTCTACCACTTCTGAAACCACAATGCTCTTCCCCAATCTAATGCTCTGTACTTGCCTTCACCCTCTCAATCAATACCCTCCCATATAATTTCCCAGGTATACTCAACTAACTTATACCTCTGTAATTTGAGCACTCACTTTTATCTCCTTTGCCTTTGTACAATGGCACTATGCAAGCATTCGCCAGTCCTCAGGTACCTCACCATGAGTCATACATACATCAAATAACCTTACCAACCAGTCAACAATACAGTTACCCTCTTTTTTTAATAAATTCCACTGCAATACCATCCAAACCCGCTGCCTTGCCGGCTTTCATCTTCTGCAAAGCTTTTACTACCTCTTCTCTGTTTACCAAATCATTTTCCGTAACCCTCTCACAATGCACACCACCTCGATCAAAACACCTTATATCTGCCACTCTATCATCAAACACATTCAACAAACCTTTGAAATACTCACTCCATCTCCTCACATCACCACTACTTGTTATCAACTCCCCATTAGCCCCCTTCACTGAAGTTCCCGTTTGTTCCCTTGTCTTACGTACTTTATTTACCTCCTTCCAAAACATCTTCTTATTCTCCCTAAAATTTAATGATACTCTCTCACCCCAACTCTCATTTGCCCTCTTTTTCACATCTTGCACCTTTCTCTTGACCTGCCTCTTTCTTATATACATCTCCCACTCATTTGCATTTTCCCCTACAAAAATCGTCCTAATGCCTCTCTCTTCTCTTTCACTAATACTCCTACTTCTTCTTCCCACCACTCACTTCCCTTTCTAATCTGCCCACTCCCACGCTTCTCATGTCACAAGCATCTTTTGCGCAAGCCATCACTGCTTCCCTAAATACATCCCATTCCTCCCCCACTCCCCTTACCTCCTTTGTTCTCACCTTTTTCCATTCTGTACTCAGTCTCTCCCGGTACTTCTTCACACAAGTTTCCTTCCCAAGCTCACTTACTCTCACCATTCTCTTCACCTCAACATTCTTCTTTTCGGAAAGCCTCTACAAATATTCACCTTCGCCTCAACAAGATAATGATCAGACATCCCTCCAGTTGCACCTCTCAGCACATTAACATCCAAAAGTCTCTTTTTAGCGCGCCTGTCAATTAACTTATTGAATACATATTGTTCTGGAGTTAGATTTTTCCTTAAATCAGGAAGTGCTGCTGCAACTACCTTCTGAACATCCCATGTGGCCGCAGGGTATTCTATATTAAACACCTTCTCGTCGACGACAATATAACATATATACTATGAACAAAAATATGAGTGCAGTAGACAATGAAATAATTAAAATTCCAGATATATGAGAAGCGTACTTAAAAGGTACAAAAGCCAGAACATATATTGTAGAATCTAGATCGTTCTGAACCATAGATGGAAGATGTTGGATCTTTACTTCATCGTTGATTGATAGTTGATGTTTTGGGGGATTCGTCCTGAACTCGGGAGAGTTCTATCAATTTATCCCAAATAATTATCATGAGTGCCGAACAATTTGAAACTGGAAATGATGAGAGTACATTGTTGTCCAAACTGAATGTGTCCCAGAAACAAATAAGATTTAGGATGATTAGGTGGGCAATGAATAAGAACATTTTGTGGGTCTGGGAAAAACAGTGCGTGATACTGGTCCATACTTTCAATCCAAGGTTCATTAACAACCATTTCTTCAAAGGAACAAGAATGAAGAACATTTTGTTGATACCCAAAAAGTAGTTGGTACTCACATGAATTTGTTTGTAAATTATGAAAAACCATGGTATTGGGGGGTGGGGGGCAAATTATGAAAAACCATGGTATTGGGGGGTGGGGGGCAAATCAAGTTGCCAAGCAATGGTTTATGGCTGTTCCTCCCACACAAGTCCCATAGGAGGAGAAACCGGTGAAAATAACTCGCGAGGTGGAGCAACACATGCGGGCTATCAAACAGCTCGAGTCTCTTGGTGTACTGAGTTTAATAACAGCGGTGAATCCAAACATCTGTTTCGCCTGCCGACGTGGCAAACCCGCAGGCAACAATGACGTGTCAGGCACAGCTTATTTGTGCACCGACCTATGAACAAACATATAATCTATACCCAAATTAATGTCATATATAATGATAAATCAAATATCAACACCCTTTAAAGTCTCAATACAAATAATCTTGGTAATCCCATTCTCCCTCACAAACCGAGTGAACCAAGTTCCAACCCCTGGCGTCAACATCATTCAAACCCCTGGCGCTAACAATGGCACAATGCTAAATCATCCAAGGAAGGATGTGCAATCAATGATGAATATATATCATATAAGAGAAAGTTTATGTTATCACAAGGACGATAGTCTTTTGCAACTCTTCTGTATAATTAAAAGGGAATGGTATTACGTTCACAAGGCTGTAAGTATTGGAGTCAGTGAATGGTATGTGGATAATGACCGCTTCGAGGATCACGTCAACCGTTAGTAAGGAGTAATAACTGGCCACGTGATGCAGAGGGAGAGCTGGGGTGTAACCGAATTTCGTCATTGCTTGTTTAATGATACGTGTGAGTTCCGAGAAGGGAAAAAATGATGGTACGACAACTTGGTTTACCAGATTATTAACATATTCCAATAAGCCACTGAAATAATGTGCATAATAAGTGATCTGGGCATATAAACTATCAACATATGTGGAAATAGTCACTATAGCATATATGGGATTAAGAGACTTTGACAGTAGTGCTACATGTTGTGTCAAGTTATTAACAGTTAACGTTATGTCATTCATATATTTAGAATGTTGTTTTAAGATCTTAGCTTTAGCCTTAATATACCTGTTGTTAAGAAGTTGTTGAAATTGTAAGGATCTAATTTGATTCCTAACTGAATTAAGTTCTTCCTGAGTAGCAATACCAAACAAATATAATTGGAGGGATCCTACAACATTAAACAGACCTCTTTTGCTTCTCCTCTGCGTTTTTGTGTTCACCCTGATATTAGTATTTACTGGATATTCAATGTCTTGTATTATGTCATACAGAATCACACAGGTACTATTCAGTTTCCAGGTCCACTGGTTTAACAAAGTTGGAGGAGGAGCAACACTAGAGTTTCTGATGGACGCACTGGTGTAAATCTTGAGTAGGGTAGACCGTAAGCGAGGTTCGGCCTCCATTAGTTTTACCAAATCATCGTAAGTGTAGGGCAGACCCTCCAGGCCCAGCTTAACTGAGACTGTGTCCCTCACGAGGTGGACCTCGCGGGGAGTCGTGAGAAGGGCGCCTGGTACTGCCATGGTGTCATATACAGGAAGACACCATAAGGACATGAGAAGGAAGAACCTGGAAAATGATCAACTTAGCAACTTCTTAAAGGTGAGGTCTTAATGAATACTGATGTGTCTGTGGTAGTGTTGTGAGGGTGGTCGGCTCTGGTGTGGGGACAGTCTGAACAGTGGTAGAAGTTGTTTGGGTGACAATGTTTGGGGTTTGAGGAGTGTTGTCTGTTGTGGGACCGGGATGATCATGTTCAGAATACTGTAAACTTTCAAGTGGTCCTCATGTTCTTCACGAATGTCACCTGTATTTAGATGTCGAACTTATGTCCCTTTACATGAGCTAAGACTCTATAGGGACCAGAAAATTATGGGTCAAGTTTAGGAACCTCACTTCTAGTGTTAAATTCCTGCACCATTACCAAGAGTCCGGGTGCCACCTTTGATGGTTTCGCGGATTTATCAGCCTGGTTCGTGAAGGTTGTAGTGGCTTCACCTAGATTTTCCTTGATCCTTTGATGAATCAATTGAGTCGTGCGATATTTTTCCGCTACAACTGATTTCTGGACCGCTGGACATGAAGGAGGGGACGCTATTATGTCATACGACAACACTTTATCAAAACCGTGTAAGGCGTGGAAGGATGTGTCTCCAATTGACTTATGATATGCAGAGTTTAATGAACATTGGATATCAGACAGGTACTCACTCCATTCATCATGATCGAAATTAATGTTGGTGGGAAGACACTGGAGGATCTTACGGTTCAACCTTTCTACCAGGCCATTCGAGGCTGGGTGTTATACTTATGTTATACCTTATGTTATACTTATGTTACTTATGTTATACCATTTACAGAGTTCCTCTAATAATGAGTTATTAAATTCCCCACCATTATCTGTGACTAAAATCTTCGGCGCATTATGTCTGTCTAAGATATGTTTTTTGAACGCCTTAGCGACCGTGGCTACGTCTTTATTTTGAACTGGAACTAATTCACAATATCTCGTGAAGGCATCAGTAATTACGTATGTGTAGCCTGCCATGGACCTAGGAAAACCTCCTAATATGTCCATATGAACTCTTTCCCATGGGTATGTAGGTAAAGGATATTTCAACACAGTATGCGGGGTAGTTGGACTTCCCTTGTGTGTCTTACATGTTTGGCACCTCCAAATATGATCTGTAATGTTTTTATGTATCTTGGCCAAAAATACCTCAAACGAGTTTGCTTATAGCATCTATCTGCGCCTGGGTGTGCGGCCTGGGTTGAATCATGTGCTAACTTCAAGAAATCCTGTACTAATGCTGTTGGAATGATTGTCTGTTTAACAACACGGGCGAGCACTCCTAATTTCGCGTCCCTGCACAAGACTCCCCCACTGTGCTAAATACAATTCTCTGACTGGGACAATTCTATGACAGGACCCCAGACTGGGTCATCCCGTTGATGCTATCTCAACCTCTCTACATCAAAATCTACAAGGCTATCATTTACAGTGACTGCACCCACTCTGCGGGAAAGCGCGTCTGCAACTACATTGGATGAGCCAGAAACAAAACGAAAATCTGGGTCAAATTTTTGTGTAGTTAAAAATCATCTCTGAAACTTTCCTGTAGGTTCTTGTCTTTGAAAAATACCTAACAGTGCTCTGCGATCTGTATAAACTGTAATAGGGTAACCATATATGTAATCCTTAAAATGCTTGAGTGCCCAAACATCTGTAAGGCCTTCTAACTCAGTTACTGAGTATTTCGATTCCGTCTTTGAACATGAATGGCTCGCATAGGCTATGGGAAAAAGTCTATCCTTATATGACTCCTGCAAAAGTACAGCTCCAAGACCCTGTTTACAAGCATCTGTTGTGTGCAAAATGAAGGGTTTCTCAAAGTTTGGAAATCGAAGGATAGGCGCCTCGATCAAGTGTTGCTTGAATAAGTTAAACGCACTGTCTTGTGCTGTAGACCACTGGAATGTAACTCCCTGTTTCAGAAGTGAAGTGAGTGGGTTTGCTAAACCGAGGAAGGATTTGACCTTGTCTGTTGTGGAAGGGACTGGCCATTCTACAATTGTTTTGACTTTACGTGCATTAGGTGGAATACCGTTTTCATCAACGGTGTGACCTAAGTAATTAATTCTTGTTTGTAGAAAGGAACATTTGATAACTTGACTTTTAGGTTCGCATCCTTAATTCGTAGAAATACTCTCTCAAAACTTTTGAAATGAGAAGCAATATCTGGAGACATGACAATTATATCATCAAGATAAACCAATACTTCTTTGCCCAACATGTGACGACAAATGTTAGTCATTAACCTTGAGAAGGTGATCACCGGTGAGGAATGAAGACCGAAGTGCATGATGCATATGAACTGCCAATGACCATCTGGCGTACTGAACACAGTCAGGGGACGGCTTTCCTCTGACAACAGAATCTGCCAAAATCCGCTCAATAAATCCAAAGTTGAAAATACCTTATTGTTACCGAGGCTATGAAGAAGCTCTGATACCACTGGTAATGGGAAACCATCTTTCAAAGTGACCTTGTTGTTGAGTTTTCTAAAATCTATGACTGGTTTAAAAGTTCCGTCCTTTTTCGGAAAGATCAGAAGTGGTAAATTTCATGGTGATCGTGATTCCTCTATAACCTTATCTTTCAACATGTCCTGAACAAGTTTGTTTGCTATGTCTCTGTGTGCGTGGGTGTGGCAATCGATAGGCTGGGACGTCAATGGGACTTGTGTGTTTTTCTCTAAGTTAATAATGTGAACATCCAAATGAATTCTACCGAGTGGTTGTCCTGATAAGGCAATAGTAGACCTATACTGGTTAAGTAAGTCTGTTAACTGGTCAACATGTTTGGTTAATCCTACCTTGGATATCATGTCAGGGGTGATGGTGGGGAGCTGACTCGAGCCGTGCACTGCTGAGTCAGGGGTAGGAGGAGTAGGTGGTGGTGGGTTAATGGAATGTGAGACTAGACAGATGTTAAACTCATGCAACTCCTCGTCTTGAATTCCGGACTTCAAAACGGAGAATTCCACAAGCTTGATCCCTCTACGGAGATGGACAGGAGTGGGGTCCCGTATTGGCAATGTATATGGTGACCTCTCCATCTGCGGTCTCATGAATAGAGGCATCCATCGATAGTCCTTTGACAGTTAGTGATAAAGGTTCAGCAACTACTCTTAGTGCCAGATCACCCTGACTATGTCTGAGTCCATGATCAGTCATCCATGTTCGAGAAAGTGAGAGAGGAACCTTCGTTAATGTGTCACTATGCAGAGTCATGTTGGTTCTCAGTTTACCAGGGCAATGATGAGTAGAAAAGTAAAAAGGATGCGTATTGTCTACCGTGAAGCAGGACGTGGGAGCAGATGTATTAATGACTCTGACTGAGTGAGAACTCTTCTCTGACAATGGCAGGAACGTATTATCAACACAAACCACATGATAAATAGGACAGATCTTATGTTGTGCCACACATACAGTGGCGTCCTAGTAACAAGTTAGCAGGAAACGTTACACCACGAACAATGTAAGGGGTTACGGTAATGACCGAGTCGCCAATGCGAATGTTCATTTTAATAGCGCCCCTTACGTCGAGATTTTCATTTGAGATACTTTGAAGGGATGGGTAAAAGTCTGAGTATTTAACAAGTTGAGTGCGCCCCATTAATGGTTGAATAAAATCACAATGAATGACATCTGCTTCCGCGCCGCTGTCTAGAAAGATTGTGATTGTCTTATCCTGGAAAGAACCCACTAAATCGAAACTTGTAATGTGAGAAAATGGCGAAGAACGAAAATGTCTTAAGAGTTCCTTATGTGATGGAGTCTTGTCATGAGCGAGAGATTGTCATTGTTGATAATGACATGATGAACCTGTGTTAGGTGACGTCTGTCTAGCTAATGCTCGGCATTCCGCTGTGTCTAGCGTTCCTATGATATGAACACCTGTCTGGTGTTGTGGGGCGCGAGCGGGTGAAGGTCAGCTTGGTGTCTGACTGCAGGAAATTATGACTAGGTCTGCAGCATTGTGACGACCGAGGTTGTGATGCCATGGGTCGTTGACTGCGTTTGTTGTTCTGGTCGAGGCGTGAGAAAGAGTCCGATGTGTAAGTACAAACATTCGCTTTATGTCCTGGTTGGCCACACCGGAAACACATAACCTTATGTGAGTGTTTGTCATCACTGCATCGCTTTAAGTGGCCGTGAGAGGAATGATTGTGTTGATCACTAGAATGTTTCCTCATACATTGGGAAGCCGACACCCTCCCCAGTGTCTTGGTGTTGTGATATCCACCTTTCTTTTTAGTGTAACTCAATACTTTCATTACTGACCATGATGGGTCGATGTCTTCATCAAGTAACCGCCGAGCTACGTCTGGAGGTCAGGTCCTTGAGAATGAAGAGTATGTGTAATAAACGCACGAGTGTTTGCACATGAGTTTCAGGTTTCATCATGGCCGACATCCAGGGTCAGGATTCGTAAGCCTGCCTAAATAACGTCATTCCTCCATGTAAGGTACTCCAGTGATCAGGGATTGACATATCATCCGTGTATGTAGTGTTAAGAGCACGTAAAAGGACGGTTAGTAGATTATCTGAGAATGATTCCTCACAACCTAATTTAAACAACGTTTTAAATTCCTCCCAAGATGTACAGTTTCGAACATCCTCTGAGTCATAAACAACCCTAGCGTAATTGTTAGGCTTGGTGAAATCAATGAGATTTTTAGCAGCTGCTATAAGCGCTTTGTCTCCTGACTCACCATTATGTTCAACACTGTCCTCTACGTTCCTGATCCACCGATCAAAATTTGATAGTTTACCATCAAATAACTCGTGTGGTTCCCTAGCTTGTTTTAGTGTGAAAATTGTTTTTTGTGAAGGATTTGATTGTCCTGAGGTTTTGTGATGTGGAGGGGGAGGTGGGTGTGGGTGTGGTAGGGTATGGGAAGGTTTCTGTGGGTCATCTGTGTCACCAGAATCTGTCAAAACAACTTTGTGTGACGTCGCCATTTTAGAAGGCTGGTTCCGTTTATAATAAGAGATTCTAGGTAATTTCCTAAGTACATATGAACCTTTACGATTACCGCATGGAATATCTTCAGACATGTAATACAATCAGACTTAAAGTGTTTAAGTAATAAACCTCTCTAAAAATCAGAATACAATGAACACTATTGTCCTAATCTAAAATACCTAACCTGAATATCATTTGAAAATACTGCACCGAAATAAAGGCAATAAAAAGTATGGGATAACAACATATCAATACAAGATTCTGCATGCGAAAGTAATCATCACTAAAATCAACAGTATCAATGTATGAAAACATAAGAATATATGCAAGAAAAACCCTTAGATTAATTTAAGCTACAAGGACGAATAGTCATATTACCCAAAAGTATATATATATATATACATATGTCTATATTGATAGACTAGGGACTAGTAACACACAAAAGGAGCATACCTCACAGAGTGAACCATTTTGACACAGTTCTTATCTGAATGGGAGATTCGCTCACTTAGACGTCTCGGGTGTGGTGTAGCGAGGTGAAGATGTGTGCAGAGGAGCGGCTCGCTAGCAGGAAAGTTGAGTGAGCAACCAGGGCCGGACCACGCGATGCTGACGTCTGGGATGTCGCCACGGCTGCTGATGGTGCGTCTCTAGAGCGGTCGACAGGATGACCTCCACGTTGGTGTTGGCAGGATCGCTGACCTTGCTGGAGACGCGTGGATGTGATGACCACACTCCACGGTGGAGGCGCTGTGTTCCCTTGCAAGTGACACAGTGTCAGCAATGCAATATAGACGTATCTTCACTGCCTGGAGATACGGGTGATGGAGAACGTAGTCGGCCGTGGATTCCGCCCTAAACGTCCAGTAGAGCGAGCGCCAAGACTGTCAGGTAGGCTTGTATGACTGCTGGGACCACCAGGCGTAGAAATATGAAGTAGATGTGACGGTCGTCTGTGGTCACGTAGGTTCTTACTTCGCTGCCACCATTTGTAAGGTTGAATTGTCAGGAATGAATACAGGTCTTCTTCGTGGATGGTAGTCAATGAAGATCAGTCGGCCTTTGTAGATTTATTACAAAAGAATATGTACGTACATCTGTAGTACTCTGGGCTATAGTCTTATGACACATTACGACACACTCTAGTGAACAGTGTGACGATGCTGGCCAGTGTGTTCCCTCAGGTAACACTGACAGGAGTTATATGGGAGTCCGTCAACACCCATTCAACAACGTGTTCAAATAACAGATCAGATCTTACGTGTTCAAACATCCTGAGTAACAGTAGCCCGTGGGAACAGTGGGCCCGTGGGAACATGCATCTAACTCTATGTAACTTACAGTAAAATGATAATAAAAAATAGTAAATGAAAAATTAATGGTAGTGTGCGTGAGTCTTACAATGGCCAGGTGGTCCTGAGTAGCAGTTCTCTGTTACTTGCAGGCCAGAACTTAATGATGGTGAGAGATAATGGTGTCTCCCTCTGTAGTGAGCATGATGTTGAGAGATAATGGTGTCTCCCTCTGTAGTGAACATGATGGTGAGAGATAATGGTGTCTCCCTCTGTAGTGAACATGATGGTGAGAGATAATGGTGTCTCCCTCTGTAGTGAGCATGATGATGAGAGATAATGGTGTCTCCCTATGTAGTGAACATGATGGTGAGAGAAAATGGTGTCTTCCTCTGTAGTGAACATGACGGTGAGAGTTAATGGTGTCTCCCTCTGTAGGGAACATGACGGTGAGAGATAATGGTGTCTCTCTCTGTAGTGAACATGATACTTAGAGATAATGGTGTCTCTCTCTGTAGTGAACATGACGGTGAGAGATAATGGTGTCTCTCTCTGTAGTGAACATGACGGTGAGAGATAATGGTGTCTGTGATTTGGAGCTTAGAACTCACATGAGATTAATCAGATATATGGTTGTTTAATTTGTTTATGGATGGGGTTGTTAGGGAGGTAAATGCAAGAGTCCTGGAAAGAGGGGCAAGTATGAAGTCTGTTGGGGATGAGAGAGCTTGGGAAGTGAGTCAGTTGTTGTTCGCTGATGATACAGCGCTGGTGGCTGATTCATGTGAGAAACTGCAGAAGCTGGTGACTGAGTTTGGTAAAGTGTGTGGAAGAAGAAAGTTAAGAGTAAATGTGAATAAGAGCAAGGTTATTAGGTACAGTAGGGTTGAGGGTCAAGTCAATTGGGAGGTGAGTTTGAATGGAGAAAAACTGGAGGAAGTGAAGTGTTTTAGATATCTGGGAGTGGATCTGTCAGCGGATGGAACCATGGAAGCGGAAGTGGATCATAGGGTGGGGGAGGGGGCGAAAATTTTGGGAGCCTTGAAAAATGTGTGGAAGTCGAGAACATTATCTCGGAAAGCAAAAATGGGTATGTTTGAAGGAATAGTGGTTCCAACAATGTTGTATGGTTGCGAGGCGTGGGCTATGGATAGAGTTGTGCGCAGGAGGATGGATGTGCTGGAAATGAGATGTTTGAGGACAATGTGTGGTGTGAGGTGGTTTGATCGAGTAAGTAACGTAAGGGTAAGAGAGATGTGTGGAAATAAAAAGAGCGTGGTTGAGAGAGCAGAAGAGGGTGTTTTGAAATGGTTTGGGCACATGGAGAGAATGAGTGAGGAAAGATTGACCAAGAGGATATATGTGTCGGAGGTGGAGGGAACGAGGAGAAGAGGGAGACCAAATTGGAGGTGGAAAGATGGAGTGAAAAAGATTTTGTGTGATCGGGGCCTGAACATGCAGGAGGGTGAAAGGAGGGCAAGGAATAGAGTGAATTGGAGCGATGTGGTATACAGGGGTTGACGTGCTGTCAGTGGATTGAATCAAGGCATGTGAAGCGTCTGGGGTAAACCATGGAAAGCTGTGTAGGTATGTATATTTGCGTGTGTGGACGTGTGTATGTACGTGTGTATGGGGGTTGGGCCATTTCTTTCGTCTGTTTCCTCGCGCTACCTCGCAAACGCGGGAGACAGCGACAAAGTATAAAAAAAAAAAAAAAAAAAAAAATGATTATGAGCAGAAAAAGATGTTATCTATGTGTGATATGCAAGAGGAGGAAAACTACTCCCACACATCACATTTTACACACATTTCCACAGGACAAAGAGACGTAAGGGGTATTGCTGTGATGGAATTGGTAAGACATTCATAAATATAAACGTAGGATGGGATAAATCTAAGACAAGTAGATAACAAACAACCACATTTTTCTACAAACTCAACAAAGACAAAGGCGAATTTTTTAGATATCAAGAAGTACATACCATATTTCCCCAATACCTACAGTTTTGTAATCAAAGAAAAAACTATTCTTGAGCTTACTTATTGACGAGTCACTTATGCTAGTTAACTTTGTTTTCAAGCTCATCATTGTTAGAGTATTTCCCATCATCTCTTATCTGCATAATTACCTCATCAGGATCATTAGGCTTACTTGGACCAATTACAGGTTATGTATGTAAATATGTTGCTTTAATGTTAAAGAATGAAATATGTCCTGGTTGATATGGCATGATTGTTGATGAAACCGTCCAGTTGATTTGGTCCCTAACATTGTGTTTAATGTTACCTATATATGTTATTGCTCATAGTAGTCTGAAGTCGTGCGTACAAGACTTTATCCTTGGGAAAAACATGAAAAACAAGTTTTGGATTATTTTCTTTTCTCTTTTTTCAAACTGGAAACTCGCT